>NC_133211.1:22287623-22335123 GCF_958299795.1 Porites lutea | reverse complement strand
AAGTAATTTGTTTTCTGACTGACTACTTTAAAAAGGGTCTTGTAAATATAGTCAATGCAAGTTAGTATCCTTAATACAGTCAACACTTGGTTTGTGGACACATCACAATTATTACAAACAATCAACCAATTTGGAAAACAGCTAAATTCCTGGTGAAAACTAAGAACAGATGTTTGACTGGAATAAACTCCTGCTTTTACAGACAATTTGTTGTTGGTTCTCTCTTTTGCTCTGAGAGCTTTTCCTCCAGTTTTCTTCTCCCCTCAAACACTTACATGTACACTTGGAACAAATTCCAATTTTGATCTGATATGGATGGGCACATTTTAACGAGGTCTTAAGAACTCCCAAATGCTTTGTGGGTAAATAAATAATTTATATATCTTAATGCAATAAGATACATATTTTTTTACAATTTTACAAGAGAATTAATCATGGCGTTTAATAACCACCTGCTCATGAAAGTAATAAGCCTTGTGTAGAAAAAACGTTCTGAAAAAAAATTAAGAACAGTTGAAAAGTTAGTGCAGGCAGGAAAAAAAAACAGTTCTGATTGCCTGGGGCAAGTAAATTTTCATGTTGGGAAAGAACAAAAATTTGGTGCCCAGTGAGCAAGAGAAATTAAGATTAGCAGTCCTGTGAGTATGTCTGAAAGTGTCAGCTTGGTAAATGATAATTTCCAAACTGAAAATTTCCAAACTGAAGACTGCAAGATGAGTGACACAATTAGTTGAAAGCATGAATCAATTTTAAATCTAAGTGTACATTTGCCCTCTCGTGTTACTGCTCCCATCACCATATTGGTCAAATCCAGTGGTTACCCTGTATCTATTTATGTACTAGTACTCTTAAACACTTTGTTATAATCTATAACTTACTATAGACATTACCTTAGAACTATAGATGATAAGGCACTGTGTTCCCTTCAAACAAATAACATTTAAGTGGGGGCAAGTGAAAAGTTAAAATTACTTGCCCACTGGGCAAGTGGATTTCAATTTTTTATCCTGCCCTTTTAGCGAGTTTCCTGAGTGACTCTTAAAGGGTTTTTATATCAGTTCAGAATTCAATAAGCAGTTATATTTTATAAAGCCAGCAAATACTTTTGTCTTTAAACCCTGTTATCAAACCAAAACAAATTGTGAAATTATATTGCTGAAGAAAATGACCATTGTTTAGTTATTAGACAGCAAGTTTACTGTGACTTCTCTCTTGAAGTGAAAACCCTGTCAGCAGCATAAATGACACAGCTTTATAGAAAAATGCTGTTTCAAGTATTCCACAACTTTGATAATGAACAATTTTGTCATTTCCTAGCTCTAAAGAACAAAAAATCTCTTCTAATCAGAAATATTATTTTATTCTAAGCCTTTTGGGTGTCAATAACAAAATGCATACAGTAACTTAACAGTTAATTTTGGATGTTTTCAAATTGTGTTATTTCTTTGGATTTTTTCATGATGAATTTTTTAACATCATCACAAAATTTAAACTCCTTTGACAAAAACCAGACAGTACCGACTGCAGAATTATTTCCTGTGAAATACAAAAAACTTGCCATTTCAAAAATTCAACTTCCTCTCAAGTCAATGAGTGTCAAATCGTATTCTTATTTCTACTGAAAGGAGAACAATAATTCGTGGTACTAGTAGAATCATGTAATGGTTTGAAAAGAAAGAATTATTATTTATTACGTTCCTAACCTTTGTGCTCTTCATAGAACTTTTCTGCTTCTTGCTGGTTTAGCTGTGTAACTTTTGATTGAACAACAAGGAAGCCTTTGTCCTTTATGATCTTCTTCACTTTCTATCATGGAAACAATTACTATTTTGTCACAAGAAGTTAAAATGGGAAGTGGATCTGGGGTAAGAAGGCAGAGGTGGCAGAGGTGTACCTGGGGTAAGAAGAGGGAAGTGTATGGTGTGTTTGGAATAAGATAGGGAAAGGTCTCTGGGGTAAGAAAAATAACGGGGAAGTATATCTAAGGCGAGAATGGAGGGGGGTAAAAGAGGGAGAATGATGTGGGGTAAGAAGGCAGAGGTTTATCTGGGGTAAGAACAGGGAAGTGTACTGTGTATCCGGAACAAGACAGGAAAAGGTTTCAGGGGTAAGATTTTCGTGCAGCCCATCACATTAAACTTATGTATGTTTCGACTTTACTAGCTCATTCAATTTTGCGAGAAATAATATGAGAGTGCCTCATGAATAAATGTATGGGGCAGTGCAGAAATCTTACTAGAACTTTTCTCACCTTGGTTCTCACTGGGTGCATCATTAAGTCAGGTTTTAGAATCGCCAGCGTCAACTGAAGGCGACTTCGTAAAACCATCATGGACGCGCGCACAATAGCCGGCACGAAAATCTGTGCCCGAAATATAAGCCAGGGTGATCACTTGTCACTGAGATAAGAGACAGAGAGGAAAGACTTTCATTCTAGAGGTACAACTGTCTGTTATGGTCCGATGTTTTTCTCGTAAGTTGAAGAAACTACCACCTCTCTTTTTTTGAACTACCAACTTCAGTTCATTTCTCAGCGCGTGCACCGACTGCACTGCGCATTTAGGTCCCAGTATTTCTCACAGCTTCTTTATGTCACGCCGTTTCTTTCCAAATGTGATGTCTTAGTTGGCAAATGGATTTCTTTTTACAAACTGTAGATTCTAAACAGTCTGGATAATTTTCTCATTAAGAAAGAGGCAGCAAGCGCTGTTTTTGCTTTTAAAATTTCTTGAAGATCTTTTGACAGGCGTTACATTACGTCACGTTTTTTAGATCACGCATTCTTTTATGACTTCGCTTCCAGTTCCCAGCAGCGGATTTCCCAGCATAGGTCTACAACAGAATACATACATACGCATACGTACCGTCACCCACTGTCACTGGAGGATATGACCCTCTGATCCATCAAAATGCCTCCTATTTTAGCATCTCTCCCGAGTTTAAATAGGCGAAAAACATGGAAGGAAGTTTTCTTTGATGGTCTGCAAGTTTTTCATTTCCTTGTAGCCATGAGTTTTCTCTGGGCAGGGATCGTCGAGTTCATCAAAAATCCTCCTTATTTTGATGCGTATGGGGACGCTTCGACTCAGAACAGTCTTCCGGAGGGTTTATTCGAGGTGAATTTTAAATATATAATACTTTGCATAACATCTAAAAACTTTTAAAACGTTTAATTTAAGAGGATGAAGACTTTTTTTGAATAATGCCCCTCATGCTACATGTGTAAACAGGCTTCAATGGCTGTCTCAGCTTATCCTTCAATAACGGGAAACTCTGACGTCTCGTTTCGTATACAAATGTCGACTCTTATTGAAGTTAACATACAAGACCAAACAGTATGGCAGTTTAAAATCACAAGGCTGAAGTATATAGGTGAATTACAATAAATTCATTCATATCTGATTAAAAACTCAAAAAAACTGTCTGTGCTTCAATTAGTTAATTGTTGTATTTATTTATTTAGTTAGTAATTTATTCACTAATAGCTACTTATTTAATGGTGTTTTAAAGCATATAGTGTTCGTTAAAATAACCTTACAGATTTGGACATATATTTGCCCAACCATAATTCGATGTTTTACTTTAATATTATATCACTGATTCTTCCGTAGCCACAACAGATGGAGCCTTCTTGCCAATCAAGATTTTTCAACTTTTATTTGCTTTTAATAGCTGGCTGTAAAGGTTTTCTTTCATAATACAAGCAGTACGAAAAGCAGTGGGGGAAGTGTTCTCATTACTACCCCAGAGATGCCAGCCTCTAGAGATCTAAAATCTGTAGACTCTTTCTTTTACATTTCCCCACCCACCCCCCCCCCCCCAAAAAAAAGAATATATATCAGTGACCAAACCCCCTCCTGATAAACAAAAATCAAGCCAGTGTATGAATGTGACTAGGGACATATGAAATCTTACAGAATACACTGACCATCAAAATTCACTTTTATGATTGTAAGTACTGCAAAAATAATCTTTGTCAGCTAGAAACACATGGTGCAAAAATGCCCCAGAAACTGTACCATAAATGAAAAAAAGGAATATTGGGGGAAATGGGCTAAATTCCAGAGTATAAGAGCACAGAAATGCTCAAAAGTTGCTTTTAGCCAGGAGATTTTGTGATACATGGGAGACTAGGAGATTGATGCTGTAGCCATGAGATGCCTGTATGATCCATACAAATTTTCAAGACTGATCTTGATTCCATTTAAATATATTAATGTATAGCCTACAAAACAGGCGTATTTTGGGGCAGGATCCATCAATTGTTTTCAGGAATGACGTTGTCCCGCCATCTTGGACGTAAATAGTATTAATTCTTCACCCCACAGTTCTTGTATATGATTTTCATATATTCATGACCTCATCATCATCATCCTTTCACAGGTTTAACACGGGTTTAATACAACCATCTAAACATGTATTTTTCTCCAAATATTGTCAATTGTCATCCACTTTGATTACTATAACAATTATATTTGTTCTTTCATCATTTTCAGACTGATCCAAGGAATATCAACAGAGAGGTGAGAAATTGACTGTTATTTAGTTCCTGCAGCTATGCAAGTATATATTGAGATTAAAGTTTTTGATCGTTACCACTGTACTTGATTATAACAGTTTATACTGTACATTCCTATGAACATATCTTTTGAAATTCAGATCCATAAATTATATGTCTTGTTTTTTGTTGCAGCAAGCTCTTCGCCTGATGGATTTCCCAATTCTTGCCATGCTGTTTGTAAGTACAACATAGATTCAACATTAAAACCCAGGACATAAACTAATCACAGGTATAACATATATGGCAGACAAAAGTCTACCAGAAGAATGGAAGAGCCCCTGGGCACAAGTGTTCTTACAGAACTACTTCCAGAATCATTCGAAATCCCTGCTTCTGATTGGTTATGAAATAGCCAATCAGTAACAGGGAATTCAAAAACGGGTGGGACTCATGGTCAGTGAAAGTCAGAAGTTAAGTTAAAGTCACGAGAAGGAAAGACTATTTTATTTTAACCATAATGCTGGGTGTTAGTTGTAGTAATTACCCATTCAAAAGCATGCAATTACAGTGGAACCCTGCCTTACAGCCACCTCAGTAATGTGGTCACCTCAATATTACAGCCATTTTTTTTTCAGGTAAAACAGCCATACATTTTCTTCTAAAAACCCCCATTAATGCGGTCACCCATTAAAACAGCCAACGGCCATGTTTTAACCCAAAGAGTATCTAGAATCTTTTACAATTTAACATTATCAATGCAGCCACTTGTTTGAAGTTTAGAAAATTTTCAATTTCACTGACAAAGTAAGCTGAGCCTGTTCTTGTTTTGTTTTTAGACTAAAATTATGCATTTGTGCAGGCAGTTTAATACCAGTAGCAGATTTTTAAGAGTGTAACATGTATGTACTGAAGGAAAGTTTCAAGTAGTTTATATTACAATAATTACTGTACGAGATATCTACATTCTGGTTGTTTATAAAGAGAACAGTGATGTTGTTCAAAAAGTGGGAATGTGATGTATGGTTTATTTCTTGTTACATGTATGGCCCCTCATTAAGTCATGAAATTTGACCCTGCCCTGGTAATATGGCCACCCCTTAAAGTACAGCCAAATTTTTTTGACCCATTGGTGACTGTATTAATGAACAGGTTCCACTATATGTAGATCTTGGAGAGTCAATGTTATCCATTGAAGATGATAACACACTGGCTATTCAATTTGTATCATCTTTTTTTGATACAGTCTAATTATATTGCAGGCCTATTTTGGTGTGTGCTGGTGGTTAAAGTTCCAAGGATTAGCTTGGATTCTTACAGCTTGCATCACCCTTGTGTTGCTTTGTTTCTTCGTTGTCAACTTCTGGGCCACCGATCTTTTTGATTGGAGGTAATAGTAAAAAAAAAATAAATAAATATCTTATTATCCACTCCACTCAGGGCTTTTCAGGGATAATTTACAACTCTGGTTGGGGAACTTTGCCAGACTGCTTAAGGTGCAGTTTACAAGTAATGAAGGAATGAGTAATGATGCCCCCATACATTAGTGTGAAAGTGAGATAGACCACTACACTGGGCACTACGTGCCCTTCTCTTTATGAAGAGTGTGTGGGTTCTTTAACGTCCCACAGATTTATTACATGTGCAAGGGCTTGTAAGTTGGGGCCTACGGTTTATCGTCCTTATCCAAGAAGACTACAAGAAAGTCTGACCGTTTGCAGATGTTATTACAAAGTCAGCACTTTCTCCTCAGTTATTTAAAGACCCCGACTGTTGGTTCGGCTGGGGTTTAAACCTACGGCCTCCCGCTCACAAACCGGCGCTTATAGTCTTGAAAGCCATAAGCAATAATTTTGCTATTGTTGGTGACAGAAGGTCAATCAGAATTTTGTTTGTTTGATGTTAAACCAGCTTATAATTTTTAATTTAGGCATTGTTCAGACTTCTCCTAGGTTGCAAAATGGCATGTGAATGACAAAAATCAGCCAGTTAAGCCTGTATGTTCACTTGTTCACACATCATCATTTTTCTTGTCCATTATTTGCCACAGCGTGGGGCCCATAACCTGGAGCAAGCAACTTCCATGTGCTTGTGTCACAGCATTTTCATGGACCAGTTTATTTTTAGAACAGTTTTAGCGCGAATTTTGAATATCTTTTAAATTCCACAAACCAGTCAGCAAAACGTACAGACCTAAATATGATGTTTTTTGTCTTTTAATAACATTTAGTTGTCCTTTTTTATATCTTATTCTTCGAATGCGCCCATAGACATGGTAGATTCTATTTTCGCAGGAAAAGGTGCCCTAAAATGTGTCTAAAAATAAACTGGTCTGTAAAAACACTGTGACATAGGCCAAGTATGGAATTTGCTCGCTTTAGGTTACAGGCTCCTCCTTTTAACTTTGTGACCCTTTTTTTTGTCTAACATTGAAAACAATAACTTAAACAATTTAACCACCATGTGGACCAATCAGAGCTCTTGACCAGATTCTGGGTAGATTTTTCCTCATCTGCACATGGAATTTCTGTCACTGAGGAGCAGACATCTCTGCTGCGGAACAGCCTTTAATGGTGAGGAGCAGAAGAGATGGCTGCATTTGCAGACTCTCTACAGTATGAGCTGTCAACAAAAGTAGAGGTTGACAGTTTTGGAGACTTATAACTGCCACAAAATTTCAAAGTTTTACTTAAATTTGTCTCAATTTTGTTTGTTGCCTAAAGATACTGGGTTATAAGACGCACCCCAAAATTGCAACATGGCCATGTATGTGTTCCTGTAACTTAATAATTTAAATTCTTTACCCAGGAGTTACAAACCAAGAATGAAAGGACTTGAAACACAAGTGTTTACTATTACATTATCCATCACTGCAACTTTTATGGTGTTGTTTTATAAGAGGAGAAAAATGCCATTTAAATTCAAGGTAATATTATAGACTGGCCCATTTTGTCAAATTGGACTATAGGACTGTTTTTTTGGTGGGAGGGGGTTGGGGGTGAATTTTGACCCAGGTGCAAATTTTTATGTATTAAATGGCCAATAAAATTAGCAATAGTATCCACAAAGCAGCTGTCCCATTAGTATAATGTTGTACTATGGGACTGCTCTGGAGATGCTTTTAGCTTCTTTGATTGGCTATTACTCAAAAGTTAATTTCGTCTAGGTCAACAGAACATTGACCCACCAATGACGATGAGAGTCTTCGTATAGTCTTTAACATCACAGCTTAACTAAAAGACAACCCATAACATTGCAACCTAATTGACCTATCAAGTCGATAACCAGAGTTAATACCATCTACTGACATCATACTACTCACTTTGACTCTGAAGAGACTACCGCACAGGTTGTCGAAACGTCAGTCACTGTCAGCAACAGTCTTATTCAGGACTACACCCACCCAGAGTGTCCTGCTCCGCCTACTTATGAAATTGATGCGGTCTCTTGCACAACCTCAAAATGGCTTTTTGAATAAGCAAAATAATAAATGTTACTAATCAAATGTGACTTATTCAACAGGCCACTCTACCAATCAGACCATTTGGGAAAATCCATGTGTTCTGCAACTTTGCAGTGATCTTTGTGATAGTATACTTCTGCCTGATGATGTGGTTCTCTAAGCTGTATGTGTCTTGGGCCTACTTCAACAACTACAAGGAAGTTTTAGAGTTATGCCAGAGCACAAACATGGTGAGCTTTCTCACAAAACACACTGATGCAATTTCTGACAAAAAATTTTAAAAACTCAAAATCTCTACACTTGTCCCCTGGCTTATAACTTCTCATACAGGCATTGGAGAGAGCTTGTGACAGACAAGAAGCTTCAATAAATTGCCTGTACTAATCAGATATTACCCACCCAGCCCATGAAAGGTTGATCAAACCACTGGGATCTACATCCCCTACTCTTTAAAAATGGTTAACAGCAGTGTGGGTTCTTTTGTCCTGTGACAAAAAGAGCTGTGAGAGGGCGCCAACTGTATTTTGTTTTATCTGAAAAGATTTGAATCCCTAACCACTTGTACATGTTAGAAGAAAGATAGTCCATTAAGGCAGGCCCTATGTTTGAAGGGTTTGAACCCATGACCTACTGCTTAGCAGACTGGGGCTTAAATCCAAATTTGAGCCAACCAGGCGGCAGTTCACAAACTTGAATTCAAAAACTTATTCTTAAAGAAAAAACAAAAGAAATTTATGTAATAATGAGTGTCTTTATATCTAATAAAGACATGGCTAAACTTTACATCCAGTTTTTTAGACCAAAATAACCCCATATCTAAATATTAGAGTAAGAAGGAGCTGATCTATATCAGAGCTTTTGAAGCCGTTCAAAAAACTCGCAGTCATGTATCATGTATCAGCTGTAAAAACTCTTGGCTTCGCCTCCATTTTTTTTAAACCGGATAAAACACTCCAGCTTGTTTTTTAAACAGTACATGTTCCACTTATCCTCTTTATCTTACATTTAGGTTCAGTGCTATCCCTGTGACAAACCTGACTTTGATGGAATGAAAGAATGTGTGAAGGAGAAACACCAGTTGTTCCACTGCCAAGATGTTCAAAAAGAACAGGTCAGGAAAAGTTTAAGGAAAATAATGATCTTAGCAATGATTTAGGGCTTGAAAATCTTGAATTTTAGCTTGTCAATTGTGTTAGCTTACTTTTTTGTCAGTTAGAAAATCACTTTCCTGGGCTATGCCCAATGACTGAGTGAACATGAAAAGACTAAAAAGCTCGGGTGGGTGGGGGGGGGGGGGGGGACTCTGCATATGAAAGGGGTGGGGATGCTCGTTGTCTCGCTTAGGGGTGCAAATTTCGGATTTTGGTCTCACTTAGAGTGTTCTGGGCAAAACGCCATCATATTTAGCCGTGAAGGTCTCGTTTAGGGTGGCACGCGAAAAAATATAAAAATACATATATTGTCTGTGTTTTAACATGGTCTCTTTTAGGGGTCCAAAAAGCTTGAGCCACGCCCAGATCGGTCTCCTTTAAGGGTTAAATTCAAAATTTCCGACAAGCATCCCCATCCCTTTCATATGCAGAGTTCCCCCCGCCCCAGTGTTAAAAGGTAACTTTGCCGGCAGGATGGGACCGAATGTTTTAGCCCTGTCTTTGGTGACGCGTCTCTGGTTTGATTCCCGAACATGCTACCCTTCAGATCAACCCATTTTAAAAGAGTCGTGCAAATTAAAGCACGCCCTCAACCGTCAAGAAAAGTTTTTTTAATTTTACATTGTCAAGAATATTATTGTCAAGATATTTATTTAACGTTGCTCTGATTTCCTCTCAGGGCGCCTTTTGCTTATTCAACTACAATCTGAGCGTGTTTGTGTTCCTCACAGGTATGCTTTAGCTACACCACTTGATTTAATTCAATGTTTAAAAAAAACAGGCCTGCATTTTTTTTTCAGTTACATACTAAGTAAAAAGCTGTAGCGCCGATCAGAGGACGTTGTGTTTTGCATTTGAGAGATTCTCCCCAAGTTTAGTCCTTTCAGTTACTCCTTTTCTGTCAAATCCCCAAATGCGTCTCGCGAAATGCCTCCTCCTTTTGCGCGAAATTGAACAATAAAAAAGATCAGACATAAGATAGAAAGGAAGACTCAAGTGTTAAGAATCAAGTTCCTGTTGTTCAATCTCCATCAGCTTAACAGCACAATGCTTAGGACAACTACTCAGTACCTAGCCTGATTCTCAGACGTCCGAGGTCGTTCGCGGTCCCTTTCGCTTCCCTCCCTCTCTGTGAAAGGGACCGCGAACGACCTCGGACGTCTGAGAATCAGGCTACTCAGTACCGTACCTAAAAAAGATTGTTCAGGTCAGGGAATTAGTCTTACAACAACAACAATCTTTATTTGTACTCACTCTTGCTCAAAATAAATTACGACAATGAAAATATCAAACGTAAAAATTAGAGTACTGGCTACCTGGAAAAACCATGGGGGCTAGCGGAGTTAAAAGGAGGGTCCAAAGCTCTGAAAGAAAAGGGTAAAGTTAAACTTGCACATCGCATTTTTATTTTTAGCCCCTGTAGTGATTCTCGTTTTGTTGATTCATTTTCCAGTATTCGCCTATGTTGGTGGCCTTGTGGTGTTCCTCAGCAATTTCTTCAAAATTGTGATTCACTACACGTTTAGAGCGATCTTCCTTTTTATTCACTGGTGTCACGTGACATTTGGAGCCAGGGAAGGGCACAGGACCAGCATGGATCTGCCGGAAATTGCTTCCGTTGATTCTCATTTTAACGTGTCAATACAAGAACCATTCCAATATGTCGAAAGGAATCAAGAGGATGAGACTGAAATTACAGATGATAATCTACATTGTCATTTAAACTCAAGCATTGATACGTGCAACAATGTGGAGGAAGGGGACTCGCTTGTCGATGCAATGATTGCGTAGCAGATATTACACAAATTAGTTTACAAGTATTTTTGTAAATATATCAATAGCTAATTTTTTTTATCTATCATAGAGCCAGTTTATTAGAAGACAAAGGGTGACGGTAGAAAAGTTATAAAATTCTTCACTTTACAAATTATCGAGGAAGAAAAGGTACAAGCTTTCTTTGTAAGGATTGGTTATCGATTGCCGTTGGATACCAGTATCCAACCATTCATCATCATCATTATCATCATCATCATCATCATCATCATCATCATCATCATCATCATCACCATCATCGGTCGACTGAAGAGCAGTTCGCTGCAAGTCGTCTCCAGCTGGCTCGGTCTTGAGCAGTGCGCAGGATGTCATCCAATTCAGGGGCGTGGCTAGGGGGGTCCTGGGTGCCCGTGACCCCCCTTTGGTAGGCCTTCTTTTGAGCAAACAACCTACAAGATTCACGTGGCGAAAACGCCATGACAATATCTTCGCCGTAAAACCCATTGTTGAAAAGCCCACTTTTTTCGTCAACGGCTCTTGTCTTAAGTTAATATGGGCCTTCATGCCGCGATAATACGACTGAGCCCGCTGATACACCAGGGAGAGCAGCGGTATAAATCATATATAGTCGGTGATCCCCGGATGGTGTCCCTGCTGTGACCCCCCCTTTGAAAAATCCTGGCTACGCCCCTGCAATTACTATCCAGTCATAATTGCTGCTTGTTGGTCCACCCAAACAATCCCAAAAACCGTTGCTCCGAAAGCTTATACCTATTCTTCCCGTAGTTATGGATTGGTAAATTGTTCTCTCACGTAGCGCTTTATGCAGACGTCATGTACGGATCCCATATGAAAACTCAACGAAAAGACTTCAAGTTAGGTTTCTGGGAAACTGCCCACCTCCCCTCTCCGAAGCCAAGTGTGTTATTGTTGGCTTAGGGGAGGCGTTTTGATGTTGGTAGATACTCAAGACTGTACAATGTCATAATTTTCAATAGCCTGAGAAAACGGCCAATAATTCGCGACGCCATCACTGGTTTCCCCTCGCGGAAATGACGTCTGAGGAACGAGCACAGAAATTCCATACTAATGACGTGTCACTACCCCGATCTGGGTAGTGCTTTGGATTGGTCTTGCAGCGTGGGAAACTTACTTCAACCGATCGCAGGTACAACGCAGTTCTGGATAGTGACATGTCATCAGTACAAGGGTTCGCACTCTTTTTAGCCCTAGAAATTTCTCCAAGACCTTTTCAAGTTTTCCTTGACCTTCTAGCGCTCACTTTCGAAAACTTTCAAAACCTTCCTTCTTTCAGGGGATTTTTTGACCTAACTCGGTTCAGAAAAAGCAAACTCGTGTCCACTAAAATGCAAGCTGTTTGCGAAGTTTAATAACTCGTGTCTATCTTACATTGTCCTTGCTTTGACATTTTTAGCAACTAACCTACAACACATAGCTAAAATGTTCCATGACTTTCGAGGACCGACAATTAAATTCCATGACTTTCCATGTCTGAGAAATGAAATTCTTAAATTTTACTACTTTCCAGGTTTTCCATAACCTGTACGGACCCCGAGTATGGAATTTCGGCGCTCGTTTCTCAGGCGCCATTTTGTGCGGGAAACAAGTGGTGTCATCCCGAAATGTCGGCTATTTCAGGCTTAAGGACTCCATTCCAGCCTCCTCCATAGGCGCGCGAAACACGAGTGACGCGCAAGGGACCGTGGGAAGGAGAAAAATGAGAGAGAGAGACGTCTAGGTACGAGGCAGACTACATGCTGCATATATCTCTACACAAGTATTAATGCACAAAACCCTACAGGATCTGGGGTCCTAATAGTTCAACTTGCATTGAGACGCTTCGATAAAAATGATTACATCGTAAGGTTTGAACATTTTCCATTTTCACTAAGAAATTTAACAAAGTAAAAGCTGTAAATTTACAAACTGCCAAAAATTCTAAAAAGTCTATGATTGTTATCAATTCAAAATAAGCATACATCTGGTATCATTGTAATATAAATCTCTACACTAGTATTAGGCAATACAAATATTCAGTTCTTTTTGCGCGGGGGGGGGAGGGATCAAGTAAAAAAACGAACAAGTCAACTTTTTCTCAACAACAGTGATAAAATAAATCTCTATAATGAACAATAAAGAGACTAAAATCATTCTCTTATATATAATGCACCCTTGGAGGCTTTGGGGGCATTTTTCGAGTAGACGATTGCGCCCTTGCAGTCTTGGCACTTTTGATTGGCTCCAGCACGTAACTACACTCTTCCTTACCAAGTGCCCCGGTCATACACTTGATGTACCTATCAATATGACTCTGTAGGAAGGAGAGTGGGGCGGAACCTTGGCTTAGCACCTGGTAATGAAAGTCCTGAAGGCTAAATTTATCTTTCAATGCATTCTTGGTCTTGTTGCGTAATTCTATTAGCGCCAGTCTCCCTAGCATGTACGCGGTTGCTTGTCCTGGATCGCTCTGGTATCGAGTTACCTCTTTAACTGCAAAGTCTGATGTGTCCCAAGCATATTGCTCAAATAAACTCAGTGCATGAGTCCTAAGTAAAAATAAGGGAAATAGCAATTTTACTATAAGATTATTTTGCTATGGGCTTGTTTTCCGTGTAAGAGCGGTATTGAAAAAAGAAACAGTGCAGATAGGTCTTGGGAAATTAATATCTACGCACATCCATATGTTGCCTACTTTACAGTCACAAGCCTTCTCTGACATCCTCTTCAAGCTACAACCAGTTGCAAAAATGATGAGACACTCCCACGGAAAAACGACCTTTCTTGCTTCAAATCGCTCCTGGTCACAGGTCTGTAAAATATAATACTGACCTTCCTCCTCCCTCCCATTCAAAGTTGTTCCTCCAAGTTTTGAGTATGGTCTTGTATTGCTAGGAGCTTTGATAAGGGGTGGAGGGGGGTTCACAAGCACAAGATCATGGACAGGCCATTTAAGCCAAAATACGGTACAGTGTCTCAAGTACTTTTGCAACTGGTTGTAGCTCTCTTTAACATTTTTGCCGAGGAAACAAAGAGCACCTAAGGATCGGTTTGCGATATTATCATCATTATCAACATAAGGGAGCTTAAGCAACGACGACGGCGACGGCAACGAGAACAGCAAAAAGGAAATTAGTTTAGATTAACAAAACAACAACTTTGCACGTACATCACGCTCTCGTTCTTTGTACATTTCTTAGCCGTCGTTGCACTACTGCAACGTGAAAGTGCCTAATTTTACGTTTTGTCGAGGAAGCGAACGCAAGATAACAACTTTCTTTTTCTTTTCCCGGACTTTTATAGAGTCCTTTAGTATTCAACTTCGACAAAATGTGCCAACATTTGACGAATCAAACGAGATGAAATAAGCGCGACAAAGTTTGAAGCACTGCGATCATCATTTTTTAGCTGACGTTTTCGTAGCCGTCACCATCTTCCTGGTTGCATCATCACCACCACCACCACCACCAATTCTTATTACACCAATGAGACCATGGGTCATAAAGTGGTGTACTTACAACTTTATTTTTCGAGGGCGGCACTTGGCAGTATAAAATACTGATAAACTCGTGTACTTCTTCCTTTTTCACAGCCAGCACGTCTACAGCACAAGAATGCGTGCCTAATATTCGAAGCCAAATGTAAAGAACCAGTGGATGTTCTTTGCTACTAGCTCAAACTCTTGACCATGAACGCGGCTTTAATTTAAGGATATGCTAGAAGCTTCAGCTCCCGCTGGCATAGCGCAAAGATTCTCAAGCATCATCAACAACGTGAGAGCCAGGGTTAGAGATTCTTCTCGATTTAAGAAATTGAATCGACGATTCAAGCTTACAATAAAGCTTACCTGTTTAAGCCGCGTGAGTGCAATCCTGTGTCCACTATCAGCCGTACAGCACGCCAAGTCTGTGGATGTGATAAAAGAGCTGGTTTACCATTTAGAGAAAGATTCCGGAAAAGGCACCCCGGAAAGCTTCACTGTACTTTTATTCACCAGAATAGTTAGCAGGGTTATGTGTTTGAAGGACGTTACAGCTTTCTCCCGATCGCAAAATGATAAAACTTCTAGCATTTGATAACTTGTTTCCACCACTACGACATTCCCGCTAAAACTCGTAGTAGAATGACGACGGGTATCATGTTTTCCCGCCAAAATAACACTGGTTCACGCGCGAACCACTTAGGCTACATTCAAACGGCAACGGACACTTCGTTCACACCGGATCTTTCAATATTTTCGCTCTGTTCACACAAACTTTGAACGGCTAAGCGTCTAAATTTTCGTAGGGTGAAGGTGGTTCCGTGTGAACGCAAAATCTAAACGTACGAATTTTCAACCGCGTCCGGTGCCGTGTGAACAAAGATTTAGTATTAACAAATAGGAGCTTAAACAAAGGCGTTTCTAAGCGACGCAAGTCAACCGGAAGTGAGATATTTTTTATTTTTAAATAAATTGACAATACCAAATTTGTAATTCTTCGTCTCTTTCTTATTATAGAGACGATTTGTCCAAAAATTTGAGCAAAAATACCGCTCAAAAATGTAAAAAGGCCACTTCCGGTTGATGTGCGTCGCTCAAAAACGTCTTTGCGTAAGTCCACTAAAATCTCGCTCTCGCAGTCGTTCCCGCCTTAGAATCTAAACGTCTCTATGTACTTCTGACTGACTAACCTGCCATTTCAGCATACCATACTTCTGCAGAAGGTTATCCTTATAAGTATCTGTGTCATCAGATAGTATTGGGTTTTCACTGTACAGACCCCATCCCTCGGTAAATGCCGTATAGTATGTGTTCTTGTCTAGCCAGGCGGGAACACCACCACACTTGTCAGCAAAATGCTCTATGTGACCTGCGGGCAAAATATCAAAACGGTTTACTGTAGGAAATCGATATTATAAACCCACTATGTAACGTATTACCTCGGTACAACGACTGATTATCCTCGTCTCAGTTACAGTAAAATTAATACAGAAAAATCCCGATTTCTCGATGATTGGGACCAAACCTAAATTCCCTTCGCCAGTTTAACACTATAATTCCAACCACTTTGCTTTTTCCAAGGTGGTTCGAAACACCAGGATTCCACAGTATGGTAATATCCAGATGTAACGAATCCCCATTTTAATGAATACAATTTCCTGTTATCTGTTATATCTGGGTTGCATCCGGGGCCAACAGGGGGTAGTAGTACATAGGGAATGATTTTTATCTCTCTAACTATAGTAAAATGCATGGGACAACAGCCCGATAAAACATACCCTCGTTATAACAAACACATTTTGCACTGTAACTGTCATCTCTCTCTCTCATAAAAGTGCCAAAGGCAAAAAGCAAGAAAAATTAAAATTTCCATGTCTTTAATACATGTACTGACAAGCAAATGCTGCCATGCAAAGGCACTCCAGAAGAGGTTTGAAAGGAATGGTTGCACCAAAGGAAGGAGTTACGTTTAAGAGACTAAAACAACTGCTGAAGAGTTTTCACCAGAATGGTCACAGAGACAGAAGGATTTCGTCCAACGACTCGAAAGATAGTACTACGTACTAAATAAATACAATGAAGTACTATGTGAAAGTACTGCTGAAGAGATTTCATTTGAATGGTCACACCATTACATTGCGTTGACAGGCTCACAAGCTAGAACTTCGAACTAAATAAATAGTTCGTGCAAATAGTTAGTAAACGCACTGCTGAATAGCGGGTTTCAGCCGTTTGATAATTTTAATATCGTACAATTTCAAGGTTACAGACTTTTACGTTAGTACAACTTACATTTCTGTAATACTAACGTTGGCAAGTGAAAACTATTTGACCCACTTTTACGAATGGACAATTGGAAACGAAACACCTCACTATGGGCGTAGCCTAACTCCTTGAGAGAAAAAGCTTATCTTAGGATACCTGCGGACGTCGTTCCTATTGCGCGTTTTCCATCAAATCGTCGGTTTTTTCAACGAAATCGCCGCAGATCAAGAATTGTTTTGCGTGGCATTGACGTTAATAGCGAGCTCAAGAAACCACAACAACGACGACGGAAACAAGAAAAAGCTAAAAGTTAAAACTCTGAACGTGTCGCACACTTTTTGGCAGATTTCTTTGCCGTCATCGCACGACTCTAAAGTTGTCAAACTTGATCGAAATGGCTATGCGATCGTCGCTTTAAAAACTAAGATCGTCGTTTCTGCAATAACGATCGTCGCGACTTCGATTTCGTGGGAAATACCCAAAGAGAGTTTCAAAACTGAATGGCATGCGCGGCGCCTACCTTGAACCTGAGTATGATGGCCTGGCCTGGATTCGTGACCAGTGACAGACCACTCTTGGAAAATTGGACCAAAATCTTTAAGAAAAAACGGGAGTCCAAAGTATGCTGGTGAAGAACAAGCTGCATTAGAGCTCCTGAAAAACTGGGCGCCATTGGAAGGGTTATAATGAGGAAGCATCTCAATGGGGCAGTTGGGAGCAGTGACCTTTGATCCAGTGAAATAGAAGACATTTGTTATTTTGGGATAGAGCATTCCCATCACTTGACGGCAGTACTGTGCCCATCTACAATTAAGATAAGATTAAACTTGAACAAATTTATGTAATAAAACAAAACAAACAACAAACAAAATTTCTTAACGTTGAGAGGGTGACACTTTAAAGTCTCAAGAACCGATAAACCTGTACGTGACCCACTAAGCCTGGGGGTGGCCTCTTACGATGGCCTATACGGGGAGGCTGCGCCCGACAAGGGTATCTTTTTTAGGCTTTAGGTATATGACAGACTAGGGATCTTCCATTTGCCAATGGAAGATACCGTAAAATTCCGAAAATAAGCCCCTCCATGTATAAGCCTCTCCAAGTATAAGCCCCCCAAAATCGTAACGCAAAAAACCCTCCGTTAAATCGCCCTCCAAATATAAGCCCCCCGGGGGGCTTGTACTTGGAATTTTCCCTGGAATACAAAGTAAAACAAAGCAAACATGGTAAATTTCCTTCCCACTACAAGCTAGTCCAATCGATTTTGAAACGCAAATTTTCCTCCGTAGATAAGCCCCTCCGAATATAAGCCCCTCCAAAAATAAGCCCCTCAAAAAGTGCCTTTGAAAAATATAAGCCCCGGGGCTTATTTTCGTAATTTTACGGTATACGAAAGGGGTAGCTTTTCTGTTAAAATGGCATATACAAGGGTGAGGGGTTGGACCTCAACTAATTGATGACACTAATTCAAATAACGTTTCAATAACCGTGGCCTGTTGGGTTAACTTTAACACATCAAGGTGATTCGCATGCGTGCAAGCCTTCCATTTCCGTTTTCGAGCAGCGAGAGAGAAGCACAAACGAGCCACGCGAGAGAACGCAGAAGCGAGCTACGAGAAAGAGCGCGAAAGCAAGCCGTGCGAGAGAACAGGCGAGCGAGTTGCACGAAAGAACGTGCAAGCGATCGACCGAAAGAGCGCGCGCAAGAGAGCCACGAGAAGGAACGCGCAAGCATATCCCCCAAACAAAAGGCTTTCTCGCAGGCTACCATGTGGTTTAAAGATTATAAATCTAAACCTACTTGTTAACAGCTTTCCATCTGACAGGGCAATACTTTGCTGCTGTTTCAGGATCAACACACGTCTTGTATGCGTGTTCGTTTGATTCATTTACAGGAAAAGAGCCATTATTATGCCACATGCTGCGGGAGTCCAAGATCTTACGGAAAGCTTGAACCGCTTCTGTCTCGTCCGATTTGTTAGTGTACTTCTTGGCAATATCTATAACCTGTAACCAAAGCTTAGGAATAAATATTTAAGACTCTTACCCAGTCGCCATTTGTGTGTTCGTGGTGAGAGAACACTGGAGTTACGTTGAGGCGCGCGGGGACTGGTAAGAAGGGGCGAGGAGAAAATATAACTACTGTTCTTCGTCCCTTCCCATGACACCCCACGCACCTCAACCTAGCCCCAATCTTCTCTCGACCCAAAACCCCGTCATGTAAACAGCAACTGGGTATGAGTCTTTTATTATTAGGGAGCTTAAATAAATACGACGACCTTGGTATAAACGCAAACGTAAATAAGTACAGTAGGACCCCTTAAGATCCGACAACGGGAATGAGAAGGTAAACAAGGATGTCAGGTTTAATTAGGAAAACAACTGTAAACGAGTATCACGCCTTACCCTGCGAACAGAGGTTTTTCTCTTGCATGGCATTCAGCGTTTACGAAGTCGTCCGCGTCGCTTATCAGTCGAATAGTTGATTTGTTTTTTACGCCCCAGTAACACAAACCAACAACGGGACTGACAAGCGATGCAAACGACTTCGTAAACGCTGAATGCCATGCATGAGAGAAACCTCTGTTCGTAGGGTAATCACGCCTACATTTGACAAAGAAAGAGAGTTGGAATAAAATAAGATCATCGTAGTTAAAGACGCAACTTATGCAGTTGCGTAAAGAAATCCTGAAAAAAACTCAGGCTTGCCGGGATTCGACACCTGACCCCTACGACACTTACCCTGGGTACCAGAGGTTTTTCTCGCGAGCGGCGGAAATATTTGGTGTTGGCCGAAGGCCGACACATCTTCGGCCGTAGGCCGAAGCCACGAGCGGCAAAGCCGCAAGAAAAACTTTTTGCGCGGGTCACTACAAAGACTTGACAGAAACCGGAAACCGCGCTAGAAAAGTCTCTGGCACCCAGGGTATGCGACACTGGGACTCTGCGACCAACTGGGAGCTGGTCATTGCTCCCAGATGGCTAGCTTACTCAAACTAAAAAGCGGTGGCGCCATCCTTATAGCCTGCGAGCAAGCTCTCCTATTTGGGCGAGTTAAAGGAGTCTCGCGAGAACGCGCGAGCGAGCGGCGAAGCCCAAATAGGAGAGCTTGCTCGCAGGCTACCATCCTAATACCTACCCAACCTATCTGCAAATCTCTTCCAGTTTTTTAAAGAAAAGGCTTACCTGATCATAGAAAAACTTCAGTTGTTTCTTGCCTTCAACAAAAATCTCCTCAGGTGAAATGTCAGTTGTGGTGAAGTAGGAAAGAATCAACTTGTAGCTTTCGGTACCATTCAGTCGTTCCCCAGTAGGCAGGGTCTTGTTCGTTGGTTGGTTTATATCTGGTGTGCCATTAATATACACAAAATCCACAGGCAGGTTCGCCAAACCACTCGCCAAGTCATTTGGGAGACAGTGACTTTTGTGTTCATTATCAAGGTAGTTGATCAAGTCCAACAGCGGCTGGCCAATACCTTCTTCTAATGCCTTGGCTATTGATGCATTTACATTCTCCCCATTATGGCCCTTGGTCCACTTGTCATCCACTCCACTGGCAAGTTTAGCTAAGTAGTCGGTTTTCAAATAGCTTTTAGCAAACCATTCAGCAAGAACGCCAGCAGCCTCACCAGATAAGGAAAGCTGTCTGTAAGACTCTTTCAGGGCATCTACACCGGCCTGGCAGTCAATCTCTGTGCGAATCATCCCTGATTTCACACCAAGTTGAACATTTTGTCTGGAAATAGAATAAAAATAGCATCAAAGCTGCAAATAAACGTCGGTCATCAGAAAATGTCTGCCAACTAAGACTGTTATCGGACCAGACATGATGTCAGTGATGTCTGGACAACGTTTACACCAAACTTTACACAAGATTAATTTGCAAATGAATTAGCGCATGTGAATTTTCGTGCCACTGATACAGGATGCAAGGCTTATGGCAGAGTATAACAACTGTCACAAGTAGTATAGAAGGGACAAAATTTTCCCTTTTTTGCGGTGAAATCTCTTTACCTTGCAAAGGAATACATTAACGTTTATGAAATCAAAGTCTTGTCTGTATCTCAAGGTGGTGTGTGCTATTTTAGGTGGTTTAACCGATTTGACAGGATTTCTGGGTATTTCAACGTTCACGGTTTTCTGAGTTTGATAGTAATTTGTTGATCCATGTTGTCAAAGAATTAAGGGCTAACTTGCCTGTGACTTCAAATCACTGAGCTATAACGTTATTTCCTGCGGCTTTTATTGTCCATAAGTACAGGAAACAATTGTTCCAGTTCCGGTTCACTGATTCCTGGCGCGCAATTCATGCATATTAATGAGGGCGAAGGCAAACTAGCTCTTTCTACCACGAAACACAATTCTTTACTTACCCCTCCCCCTTCCTGCCTTTACCACCACCACCACCACCACAACCATCACCAAATTTCTATTGTTTTCCCTTCACCACCACCATCACATTTCTGCTGTTCGTCAAAATTTTCATTAAAGGCGCAAACCAGTTAAAGCAATCACCTCCACCTCATTTATATAGTTTTCCACCATCACCACATTTCTATTGGTTTGCACAATTTTCAAGAAAGGTGTCACCAGTTAAACCAATTCATTTAACCAGCTACTAGACTTGCCAAAATTGACTGCGTGAGCGCCGAAGGCGCGAGGGACGCTCCCGAAGCGAGCAACGTAAGTCGAGAGACGCCCTGTGCCGTCTGCAGAAGATTGAACTTAATTTTCATAATGTTGGCGCGAAAAAATGGTTTAACAGCCGTATGACAGCCCGAAGGATGAACAGTTCTCATATGACTAGATGGTCTGAACACCGAGATAAATAAATATGACCTGCCCAGAAACAAAACCGTTTCCCGGGTCAGTCTTTGTCCTAAATCGAAAGAAGTAACTTCTATCTTGAGTGTAGAAAGTCTTTGAAATTCGAGTTTTCACCGAAGGTTTCTTGCGGACCACGCTAAGTCACCAGCTCGCGTAAACTTAGAAATCCTCGTCGGTGCGAAGCTGAGCATAGAAAGAAAAGCTGTTCGACTAAAATTATTTGTGGAAACTGTGCCAGAAGCAACAAAAACATGGTGAAAAACTAAGGTCCTTTGGATAAGAGAGCAATTTTTAGTACCTCGTCGAAAGAGAGGCTGGCACAGGCAGAGGTCCGTTCGCAGACTGGTATGTGGCTCCATACCCTGGGTGCCAGAGGCTTTTCATGCGCGGTTTCCGGTTTCGGTCAAGTCTTAAAAAGCGGCTTCCCCGCTCGTGTCTTCTGCCAAAGGCCGAAGACGTGTCGGCCTGCGGCCGACGAAGCTCCTCGTCACACGCGAGAAAAATCCTCTGGTACCCAGGGTAGTGGCTCCACGGTCAAAAGGTAAACTTAAGACCCTAACGATCAATTTCGCAGCGAACGAAAAGCCCTTGTATTCAAGGAAACTAGCATCATTGCTCAACCTATTCCCTTGGTGAAATCAACAGCAAAGTCCGTATGGCAGGATGTATGTTTTCAAACACCGCGATGTTAGGCTTCTCACTGAGCCTGTCGACTCAACCATAAAAAAATCTCCACCACTAACCTACCCTCTACCACTGTCCTCTGATTCTCTCTAATTTCTTTGAAGCTAAGTTTCCTTACACCAGTCGGAGTTAACCGCTTCGTGTGCGTTCATTTCCTACGCTTCCTTCACTTCAAAGTCAAGTGAGTGCCAAGCCAAGGATTCGCCTGGATCAAGTTTCCCGAGTACGAACGTAACAAGATCAAGAGTTTTTCCTAATTGGGTATCCCGAACACCCTCGTCACACCGCCGGCCAGAAAACTGGCCGGTCAAAAATAGCGCGCTGCAGGAGAGAAACATCCGTTTCCCGGCTGACCACCTAACCAGCAGAAACCGGAAACAGGCTTTAAGAAAGTCTAGACTAGCTACATGAACCTGGAATTCCACCGGCTCTGCTTCACAGTGGAACCCAAGCAGTAAAAATTGTAGAGAACATGTCAACAAAATATAAAAACTTTGTCCAGAGACAATAATTGTCTCCTGTCACTACTAATTATTAGTAGGGAGATCTTAAGTGTAAAAAAATATGTCACCTAAATTGAGTACCTGTAACGGTCAATTGGTGTCTTGTGTTTCCTGATGGTGTCAATCACCAACTGGACATCATCATAGGTCTTAGGTTTTACATGATTAGCAAAGGCATTGATACCCCAAGCCAGAGAACAAATAGGCTGCCAGCAAAATAAGTCAGGACCTAACATCCAGTCTCCTGCATAGTAATTTTCAGCATATGGAACACCAAATGTATGCTGTAGAAAATGCTTCACCTTTAAGAAGAAAAGACAAAAATGATGAGCATACAGCATGTGAGGAGGCTGAAAATCTAGCCAGCAGGCGCAGATCCACACCAGTTTCCACCGTTTTATGAAAATCAGTCAGATTTTAATAAATAAAATAATTTATTTTAATAAAAATAAAACTTTCCAAGTTGAAGACTGGCCAACATCCTGTCTGAATGACTCAGAAACCCAGGAAAGGGGACTTTGGGCAGTTTAAATCCAAAACATTTCCCAAGGAAGAGCATGCCCTGGGCCCCCCTAGAGGCTTGCACCTTCGGCGCTCATTTAGAAAATCTGTCAGTATGTATCCTAGATCTGCGCCTTAAGTCAATGTCTTAAGTCAGAATAAACAAAAAATACAAATTTCTTTGCAGAAAGCTGAAAAACAAAATAATAGTATCATGTGACAAGTACTCAAAACGGAGGAGAATTATGAGACAAAAATTCAATTTGGCACCTTTGGTTTCTAAAATGGAGATCATAAATCAAGTCCCTTAATGACTCAGAAAACTGATTACCACAACTTGTGACAGTGTATAATGTTGTGGGTCAAAATGAAATTTAGGTTAAAATGGTACCTTTTGACCTAGACGGGTTCTCAGTTTCCATTGTAACAATAATGACTATTTTAAAAAAAAACTGCAACTGTAATATGTGTTTTGTCAATAAACGTAAAATTATATTTAAAAAAAAAAATTAATGACTATTTTAGACCTAAGAGACAGGACACTGAGGAATCAAATTAAATAAAATCAAAAACTTTATTTCACTTTGAATTTCAAAAAATAGCATCAACTAATGCTAATATCTCTGAAGGTAAAGCAAGAAAAAAATAAAAAATAAATAAAAAAATACTGTAAGTAAATAAGAAAAAAGTATTTTGAAACAGTTTTAACCTGCAAGGATTTCATTTCGACCTGCAACTGTTTTCACCTTAAACATTTCAGCTGTATGTTTTATCTATTTTAATGAGCACATACTGTAGCCATTGCAAATGATTTTAGGGGATGATTACTCCATTAAATTAAACATATCAAAAACTCATGGAACTTTGTATCAGGCAGGGAAGGGGTGAGCAATTTGACATAAAATATGGACAAATAGTCCTTCAATCTCTCAGCTGATTTATAAAACACACCCAATACCTGAACAAGGGCTTTCACTTCTCTTGGCTTCATTTTGTTTTCGTCAATCTTAATACTTGTTATTTGTTTAAGTAGCTCTAAGGCTCTGTCTGTTTTCTTCTTCAGTTGTACTGGATCTGGGTTATAAGGGAAATACCTGAAATCAAACAACGAATTAATCAGTGCGAACTGACAGTTTCTTGGGAATTTTCCTCCTTTTGTGATGGAAAAAAATGTATTAACTTTTATTCCATCAACAACAGACCATTTCTGGGCTCCAAGACCCTCACTTTCAAGATGAAGCCAAGTGCAAGACTTGTCTTGTGAAAATGAGTTTTATTTTAAAAAAAACCAGGGGCTTAACACTTATTGTATTGCCATACCTGCCAACTTTTTCTAAATTTATAGGCATGACATTTTCATTCTGAGAGTGCCAGGATTTTTCGAAGGGTTCCGATAATATCCGAAGTTGTCCGAAGACATTCTGTTCTGAAGAGTTCCATCTATTAACGCAAACACAAGAACGTGACCCTATCTCCAGTGACTTTCCCTACTAAAATATGAGAATTCAGAGAAAGTCAATCATTCACCTGGACTTTTCTCTCATTGGTTCCAAATTCTTTAAATTATTAATACATTTTTCAAAAATGTGTAAGTTAATGCTGTAATGGTTCGAACTTTTCTACCAGGTGTGAGAAATTTGAACACAGGCATGAGTAGGTCAAGATCGAAGTTTTCAATCCACAGGCGTGACAATCTCACCTTAGGCATGACACTTGGCAGGTATATACTGTTCAAGATAACTATAGCCCTTTTTCAAATAAGGACCTCCTTTAAGTTAATGTCCAACTTGAGGCTAAAAATATCATAGCATGACCCAGAGTCCTCCTAGAATCCACCCAAAAAAATAAAAATTCCTGAATACACTCTAATGAAGTAGGATACAAGGATTTTCATTAAATAAAACTGAAGGTTTCAATTGAAAGCAACATTTTAACAACAAAAATGGCTCCTGTTAAATTGATCTGATGCAAAACCCCTAAAATGAGGAATTCTAAGGATGATTCCAAGAAGCTACAGGGGAGAAAAGGTATTGATTATAGTTGTACTTCAGTGAGATGCACCAAGAAATGAACTTTAAAACCATGGTTT
The DNA here is from genome assembly GCF_958299795.1 of Porites lutea. Lineage (NCBI taxonomy): Eukaryota > Metazoa > Cnidaria > Anthozoa > Scleractinia > Poritidae > Porites > Porites lutea. The sequence continues at coordinate 22,309,870 of NC_133211.1, read as the reverse complement.
AATGAATGTATCAAGTTCCAGTAAACACCAAAGAAACTGCCAGAACTAACTTTTCCTACAAAATCAGCCTTGCATGGTCACTCTGATGCACTTAAATCAAACTGTCAATCAACAAAATGAACCTCCCACATAAAAAATAATATAATCAATGCCTACGCATGAGATAGCATTACATGTATATGGTCAATGTCTTTCATCCAATAGTAATTTAAAATAAAACTGCAATAAATGAAACTAATTGTCAACAAAATATTGCTAAAAGGGACAACTAATTCCTCATCCACAACAATTCTAAAAGATGTTAGGGATAATAACGAAACCTGGCCAACTGTCACATTGTAAGTTCAGTACCTTTAAAATAATTGCTACTCTTTTCAATAACATGTCAAAAATTCACCGATTTGTTACATGATGTGCCTACCAATGATCCTTGCAAAATATAAAAACAAAATGGATTGATTTTTTTACCAAACCCAACAGACATGATTTTTTGGACCAACCGAGGACAAACTTTCCTTTTTTCCAGAGAGGTCCATTAAGTTGAATGATGGAAGTGAAAAAAACATGAACATTGCTTTAATTTAACCTATGCTTTTGAAAAGTGCAGTAAAGTACAGATAAAATTATGGATTAACTTTGAGAACAAACGTAATCGTGTTTTAATAACCAGGCATTACCTGACAAGCTAGTGCAATGAAATGCATTATTATGTGTCAGTCTATGACCCCCATCTGTGTGAAAGGGGAAATGTGAAAGGGGTATCATTATAGATCATGAATAGGAAAGAGGTAGGAGCCTCCTTAAATAAAACTCTGGACTTGGTTGTTCAAAGCTGGGTTAAGATAACCCAGGATTAGTGCAAAATTTGAATTCAGATATGAAAGCTTAAAAAGTACATTCAACTTAATTCTTTTTGTCAACAAGATGTTGATTGGATGCTAGCTCTTAAAAATAACAGAGAAAACTATCCGAGAAAATGCTTTTGAACAAAATAAAAAAAAAACGGGTTAAATTTAACCTAGGTTTAAGCGCTAATTGGCCTTCGAACAACTAGGCCCTGTTGAGTAACCCCACAGGAGCAGTGAACTCCACTGGCCTTCTTCCACCTAAACTTCTCAAATCACAGTCCAGTGTGGAGCAGCTACTTGGCCTTATAGTTTTTAACTGCATAAATTAAAGTCGCCCTCCCCTCTAATCGTCTCATTGTACCTTCTTTGAGCATATTAATGAGTAGCAGACTTAAGGTCTCGGTAAAGGAAAACGAGGTGCCCACAGAAAAAAATTCTAGTCGCGCGAGTATTTTCGCTACAAAGGCAAGTTATATATCAAATTAAAGCTAAAAGACTAAATTACCTTTTAAAAGTCAATTATGCTTAAGCCGTGGTTAAAGAAGGAACAGTAAGGAAATACACGGACTCATCAAGAGTACATCCAAAAGCTAGGGCGCGCAGCGTGAACAAATTTTTGTGTTACCGGTATTTTAATTTAAGCTTACACAAACATTAGTAATCTCTATTAAGTTTTAAATTACTCAAGCTATAGTACCTTTGCTTTACATGCTCATCAGGTTCTTCAATATCTGGTTGCCAAGCCACGCTGTTCGGATTCAGAGCGTAGTACTCGGTCTGCACTTGCTTTAAAAACTGGGGCAGTTTTGTTCGATTTGCTTCTTCGGAATACAGGCACATTTGATCCGCTCCTGCAGACTTCCCAGGTTCTGCAGTCGTCTTGACCATAGTTGTCTTGACACAGGACGTTGTTGTTGATTTTGTTGCACCTAAAATCACACAGACTAATCCAGCCACAAAAAGCAGGAAGGCAAATACTAAAACTACCCAAAGCCAGACGGGGATAACTGCGAGCTTTCTCTTGTTACTGAACGCGATCGCTGTCCATTTTTCTTCCACTTCTTTCTCAGAGGACGATTTCTCCTTCAGCACTTCCACCGACTCGGAGTATTTCTTCATAAAGACACCTTGCATTGTGACGGTCAACACGTTCTCGCCCGTTCGACCGACCTCGGACGTCTGAAGCAGTATCAGGCTAGTTCGAAACAATAAAGAAATCAGATTTTGAGCCCTCTTTCTGTCTTTCAATTTCCGAGCGCACCGTACCAACCAAAGAATGGAGTGTTTGTTTGTTTTAAGATTCGAGCACTCTGATTGGCTGTCGCACCGAACAGACGCCCTGGGTCCTGGGAAAAATGCACCACAAACTTGAAAAGCACTTGGAAATCCTTGAACTGCACTTCAGATTTCTGATAAGAAAGTCTCGCGACACTTCGCGGACTTTGCGACACTTTTTCGCCCTTATACCATGGATAATAGAAAGAGTCTTTCTATTATCCATGCTTATACCACGTCACCACTACCCAGTTACTTCAAAGTAGGGAAGGTACTCTCTTAGGTTGAAACTGAAGAGAGGGGGCTCTGAGAGTTTATAGTAAATCGTTTCCGTTCTCCGGAGGTCAACTCAAAATTGGTCATTTCACGTCCTAGTTATGCAGGGACAGTAAGGAAATGTACAAAAAAGCGTGATAGACGGGCAGAGTTGTTGCTTTGCTCATAAAACCTATTGGGCCAGTTTTTTATACGGAGTTTTAGTCAGTGTTTAATAAAACCCGTTCTAAGCCATTTTCAGTTTGCCGAACGCCTTTATGTAAACACCATTTATTGTGGACAGTTTTATGAAAACATATCGCCTAGACTAGAAAAGCATTTGTCTTCTTAAAATGACCTACTAAAAAAGAGACCCGAAGGTCCAAAGGTCTCCAAAACCGCAGTCTCAGTTATTCTTCGTTTAAATAACCGTTCCTGTCGTAATTTCGTGAGGTCCGTTTCAAAACGTCACTTTCAAATAAAAAGTGATATGTATGTGATAAGTTCGTTGAGTGTTTAGTTATATTTTACTTGTTTAGAACGCCAATGTATATTTGAAACAGAATCGCAAGATATGTAGAAGAATTTCATCCGATTACTTCGAGTCGTTATTACTACTCCCTCTGTAACGTCGTTGCCCAGACGATAAAACGACTCGAAGCAATCGGATGAAATTCAGGCTATAAGATAGCGCATTTTATCCTTTTTTAGTCACCCTTGGAAATTTCTGAAGGCTTTTTTTTCGATCATGAGCCCCAGTTTGGGATCCAATCAAAACAAAGTGCAAGTCTTTTTAATACTGCACGCAGAATGCACGCTTTTAATATCACGTGTTCACGCGCAGCGCATGCTAAAACTGCTTGCTTCGAGTTAGTTTAGAGTCGTTGGGGCTTTTAATAATAAGCTACTTTTACTTTCCGACATCAAAATGCTTCATGTTTAACACTTATAGAGTTACCCTGGGTGCCAGAGACTTTTCATGGGCGGTTTCCGGACGAAGCTCCTCGTCACACGCGAGAAAAAATCTCTGGTACCCAGGGTATAATAGAGTGGAGCTAAGACCAAACTACCACATGTACAAGTCTTGCAATGTTACAACAAAGAAGGCATTATATGCATGGAACCGTTACTTTCTTACTAATATATACGAAATATCTGTTGTGGTTCAATTTTATCTTCGGTTTAAATTTTCTTTTCTTTTGTTTGGGGGTATGGTAATGTATGATAATGAGTTTACAACAAAAGAAAATAACATTTAGACCGAGGATAAAAATGAACCACAACATATACATAGAACGAACTAGCATTTATGAATGTAAATTTAAGATTGGTAAAGAACATCAAAAATAGGAACTTTTGTCATCTCTACAAGTCAATAATATTCACTGTAATCCACGTCCAAGAATCCACTCTTTTTCGCGCTGGAGGATTCTTCCCTAAACTGTTGATAATATTTAACAATTATTGGACGAGGTTGAGCAAAATATCGTGATTTGTCAGTAGCGAGCAGATCAATTTTTCGGCTGAGGCAAATAATTGATCTGTGAGACGCAAACTAGTCTCTAATTTTCAGCTATTGTCTCTGAATGAACAGAAAACAGCGAGTCCACTTCTCCTCCAATAACTCTGTACTGCGTTTCCTGAAAAAAAAATAATTGGAACACATGTTTATGAATATGTAAACGCATACAATCTTATAAGATTCTGACTTCAATAAAACGAGACATTCAATGTAAATAGCCAGAATCGAGGATGAGTCAGTCATTAATGTACCGTCGATTGCAGCTAAGAGTGTACATATAACGAAAACACATGTTCTTATTGGGTGCAAAAATAACACCTCGAGTTGGTGCCCTATTTATAGGAATGCGGGAACAGTTCATTCAGTGTTCAGTGACCAGGGGCAACCAACGTCCATTTTTGGAAAATATCTGTTCGGAAGATGATTTGAGATCTAGAATTTTCGGAACATTTGTTGTAAAATTTCTTGCTTGCCTCTCTCCTAGTATTTTCGAACATCTAAAAAATGGTATAATTGCCTATTTTAAACGGATTTTTACCTTAAAAAGGTAACCTAGAATTTTCGGGAGCCTTTTTTCTGGCTGAAATTTTCGAAAAGGTAAGTTTTGATCCCTATAATATTCGGATCACTAGACTGTCAGCTAGGAAATCTGAACAGATAAAAAAATTTTTAGGGGATAAAAATATGCCTATATCTACCGTTTCAATACTAAAATACGTTGACCAATGCTATGTTTAAGTGGTTTTGAGCTATATTCTCGTTGGGTGCCCCTGAGTGACTGAATAATCGAGTAGTTGAGCGGCTTACCTGATCAAGTCTTAGGAACTCTGTCCTGAGAACAACGAAGAAAATTATGATCGAAGGAATTGACAAGAACAGTGCAATATCATACGCCGTCAGGAAATACTTTGGACTACCTGGGTAAAAAATTGTACAAGAATTCTGCATACAGTCGTTCCTCCTGTAAACGATTACTCAAAATGCGCAAATTTAGCGGTCGCTTACGGAAAGCGGACGCTTTCAGGAGGTGGTCGTTTACAGAAATTGAAATTTACTTACTTAAGGCTAGTTTTCACTAGCGACGGAGTCGGAGTCGTGACCAGAAGCGTAGAGCTTATGATCTAGTGAAAACAGCGTTCCGATTTTGCTTACGACTCCGTCGCTTACGTTCCGCTTATGATCTAGTGAAAACCAGATTGTCGGAGTCGGAAGCAGAAGCAGAAGAACCAAACCAACCACAAAGCGTGGGAACGTGCATTCTGATTGGCTTATCCTTCCGCTTCTGCTTCCGACTCCGACAATCTGGTCTTCACTAGATCATAAGCGGAACGTAAGGGACGGAGTCGTAAGCGGAGTCGGAAGAAAATGGAAACGTTCTGATTCTTCTGACTCCGATTCCGTCGCGCTTATGACTCCGCTTACGACTCCGATTTTTGATTTTCACTAGGTCATAAGGGCTCTTACGACTCCGCTTACGATCCCGACTCCGACTCCGTCGCTAGTGAAAACCAGCCTTAAGGGCAATTTACTGCGGAAAATGTCTTAGGCTCAATTTCCGTCGCTATCCCGGTCCTTCGGGAAAGGAGCGCGGGCTCAATTCCCGAACAGCGGCTGGTAATAGAGCCTAAGAATTTCTGAGTTCAAGCAGGAGTTCAAGTTAAAACAAAACACACATTGTCGCTAAAAGACCATACTTGACATGTTCTAAAGTTCAGCACGGCGTAGTAAATACAGCGAGTATAGAGCTCAGACAAAGGGAGTTAAAGCTACGGTAAAACGGGCAACAGAAACGTGCAACTTGTTCTGCAACATTGCTACAAAACGACGTTTTACCATCCACAAATGAAACCTGTCCGTCAGGTTGTTGTAAGTTACATGAATACTGATTTTTGATTGGATAAAACCACGCCATACACGGGAGTTACGTCACTTGCTGCAAAACAAGTTTTCCTTGGACTGGGAAAGCGCCCAAAACGCACAGATTTTGTTGCAAGAGGTAGAACTACTCTCTACCTCCCGCAACAACTTTTCGCAATCTTCAACCACCTAATTTGTTGCAAGACAGGTTTGAACGACGCTAGTAAAACGCGCAACATCGCTTTTCAACTCGTTTTACAGCAATGTTGCAAAACAAGTTGCACGTTCATGTTGCCCGTTCTCCGAGCGGATAAAAAAAGGATTCTGTTCACACGTAAGAACAATGATTTCGGCGCGATTTCTCTAACGATGCGAAGCTGTACCGCGCCGAACTCTAAAAGGAGATCGCATATTGGATAGGTGTTAATAGCACAGTCAAAGCTCTCGTAAGCGACCACCTCAGAAATTAAAAAAGTGGTCATAATAAGAGCTGCTCGCTTACTAGCCTGGGACCAGGCTTCGCATTGTGGGAAAAAGGAGAAAAAATCGGCGTTGGCGAAAAAAAAAAAAAAAAATCGGCGAGCAAAGCGAGCCGAGAGGTAGTCTAGGGAGGAAAAAGGGTTGCGGACCCCGTTTTTTGCTTTTTTCCCCCACTGCGGAACCTAGTCCCAGGCTATACGCTTACGAGAATAGGCTCTCTCGTGCGACCTCTCGCGCCCGCTTACGGAAGTAGTCGCTAACGAGAGCTTTTCATTGCAAAGTTTAATTTCCCTCATAAAACAGTGCACCCTTTCGAAATTTTCTTGCAGTTCTTTCTTCCCCCACCCTGTACAAAGTTGAAACTCAGAAAAAAATTCTGGATACACGCGTCCAACGTTGTTTGTGAGGGGAGGGGTTGGGCCTGTATGAATTGGAAAAAGCCCCAGAAATGCACAAGTGTCCAAAGAATTTTGTCCATGATTGAAGGTGGTCGTAACTAGAGCTGGTCGCTTACGACAGTGGTCGCAAGGAGAGCTTCGACTGTGTACCAGACAGCTTCTCGAGCTAAGACATTTATCAGGGGACCATTATTAAACAAGATTAAGCAACCACGATGGTGACGGCAATGAGAACTTCCAAAAAGGCAATATATACATTGCTTCCACTTCTCCGTTTGTTTGAACAAAGTTTTTCCATTGACCTCCCTTATTTTATGAGCTGTTTCCCAGTGAAGTTATTTTAGTACTCACATGAGCAACTCAAGCATGTTGACCAGATAAATGACGGAATATCCCCAGGCAAGGTAAATACTACTCCAGCAATAACAAGTAACTGCAAAGAAAATTAAATGCAAATCAAGAGCATATTTGAAGGTGGACTTCAAATGAACAGTCCATATTACCTATAAGCTGGCCTTACCTTGACCACAAATGTTGGACCGTCTTCATTTCTCTTTGCTGCGATTAAAACAGCCAGGACAACTGTGCTGATGCATTGACTCCAGAAAAAGAACATGTAAATCCAGTAAAATAGACCAGGTTTGTCCTTATTAACTTCTTTCCTGAAAAGGTAAGCCAAGATAAGGTTAAGTCGGACACGAGGAATGTAGCCTGCGATCCGGCATGTCCTATCTGGTATGTCTCTATCAGGGACCTTAAGCAACGACGACGGTGACGGCAAGATTAGTGAAAACAACAACTCTTCACGTGTATCACATGTGTATCACGCTTTCTTGTACATTTCCTTACCGTCACTGCACGAAAACGATTCCGTGAAACTGCCTAAAGTTTTGTGAAGGACGTGAACACAGGGCAACGACCTCCTTTTTCTTTTCCTGCAATTCAGACTACGTGATGTTCTCAAAGAAATTTGCCTTTTGTCTTTTCATAAGTTATGCAGACAAACGCACGTGGACAGGATGACAATTGAGATAAACAGTTCTCTGGGGTAACGTCACATGGTCTACAATGGGAAAACAAAACAAAAGGACTAGATAAGAGAAACAATGTCCAGAAGGTTATGGAAATGTATGACGGTAATAATAATATTTAGTAAAATCCAACTAGTGGTCTATGATCAATGCTGCGTTCTGATTGGTTGAGCTACTACTAGGCTATATGTTATAGCCCAATAGTAGCGAAAAGCGCCGGCTTTTTGGCGCAAAAAGGATTAAAGTCTATCTTTAAGCAGCTTAAATTTTTTCATTGTCGATATTTTTGACCAACTAGTTGGATTTTACTAAAACAATTATTCCTCTCGCCCTCATGGCCTCTGAGTCAATAGCCTATGAGGCCGCTATTGACTCAGAGCCCATTCAGGCTCGAGGAATAATTGTTAAACATGACATACATGGTGATATGTACTTACAGTTCTTCCAATAATATCATAAACAGGATGGCAAAGATAAATTGTGCCATAAAAACAGCTTCAGTTTTGCTGTTCTTTAGAGTCTAAACAAGGAGACGAAAATAAGAAAATGAGACAAACAAAAACGCTTCTGTCTTTAGTTTTGTTCAGATGGATGTAGCATAAGACACAGTGTTTCATAACCAGATAAAACACTGAGAAGAGACCTGAAATTAAGACGCGCAGCGGAGTATTTTTGAGGAAACGAGGTGTTTCATCTGGTGATGAAACACTGTGTCGAATGCTTGATATTACTTATCAAACAAAGAGATTTTAGCAGAAGAAATTAAGGATGCAAAAATGATAATTTTCTCATCTGATTTCCAAACACTCATTAAACAGTAATTTCCTTTGTATTTTCTTTATGAATTATTTATGAACTTAAGAAAGTTCAATACCATTATAATATGGCTTAATTAATTTTCCAGGTACACCATAGTAAAACAATAATAATATTACTGTAATATTCAAAATTCTACTAACAACATAATATAGAAATATTTATTTACAAAAGTAAGGAATAGCACAAGTACTAGACTTGCCACAAGTTGACTGTGTGAGCGCCGCGACATAAGTCGTGAGAAAGCGACATAAGCCAAATGACCACCCCACTAGTAAAAACCGGAAACAGGCTTTGAGAAAGTCTACACAAGTACAAGTCAAACCAGAAAGATCAAGTTTCTTTAGATCAGTTTTAAAAGTTCGATAATGTTGCCAGTATTCCCAAAATTGTTGAAATTTCACAATAACGCTGCTCAATATCTATTGAAATCATGGTATTGACCACCTATTGAGAATAATTTATAAGAATAAGACTAAGAAAAAACTGAATATTCACCCTAGTAGCTGCTGAAAAGCCACCGTGCTGCGATGAACTGGATAAATCTTCAGAATTAAGACTGTTTACCTCTTGTTGCATAAATCCTTGAATTGGGTAAAAAAAATGCCAATTTAGCACCAACTGTGCCTGATGAACATACAAATTAATGTTCCTTATAGACAATAAAAAACGTTGCTATGTGGTACGAAATTTTTGTGGTATGTAAGGTCAAAGAATCCTCTGACTTATTTTCATGGCATTTGTGAGAAGTGAAAAATCAGATCCAGTATGAAAACACCTAAAATCATTTTACTCTATTGTTTTAGCTATAACTGACAAAAAAATCAGTTACAACTAGGTTATTTCTCAGTAAGGCATAAATCATGCGTTTATAACCTTCATTAACAGTGATACTTACATATAGTGTAAATATCTTTAAGAGAAAGCTTTCACTCAGGTTACATGTACATGTAACAGCCCAGGCGTACATGTGATTGAAGTTATTTCTTGGAAGGATAACTACAAGAATTTTTAATAATATTGTTTCTAATTAATTTATTTCAAATTACCTCCTGATCTGTATATCCTCTGATGATTTAATGCCCACAGCAAGCACAAAACCTACAAAATGTAATAAATTATCCAATCAAACAACAAGCTGTCTGATAAAAAAGAAAGGAAAAACAAAGTCCACACTTTAAGGCATTGAGATTAACAATTAGGGTACTTTCTAATTTTTCCTCTCTTGAAAATTAACATTCCAAGTGCTTAGAACTTAGGATTAAATAATGATGGTAACATTCACCTACGTGCAAGAATATCAAGAGTAAAGAGTTTACCTCCAAAGACTTTAAAAATCCATCTGAAAAAAGTGAGTTTAAAAACAATGGCAAATGTAACAAAATCATGAAAATTATGATGAACCAAAAAAAATATAATCAACCTGTGCAGGGTGCAAAGAAAGTCAGTTCTACAGCTTGCCATTCAGGCAAGCTGTAGCTGACATGTATTAGCCCTAAAGTCATTTCACCTAGCCCGAAAAACATTGTGGATGAATTCCCCCAAAAAGGTCACTTGCCCATAGGGTGAGTTCAGAACAGAATTCACCAGCCCAATAGCAAAATCCACAAGCCCCAGACAGTCGGACACTCCTTCCTTTGCACGCTGAAGTGCAATGAAGAATGCAAGAAAACAATTTAATTATATCAGCGAAAGCATTTGTGACATTCCTGGATTTGGTCTATGGGGAGGACATGGGGGATTACTGTATTGCAGTGTTGAGCTTTTTTTCAAGCAGTATCAGTAATTTTGATTTTGATGTGCAGTATTGCCCTATCATTTAGCCCTGCGGTATGCAGTTTTTCATCCTTCTGGCTAACAATATTTGGTAAAAGAAGATCCTTCACGGTATTAAGGTACCATTCATTTGGCTCTCCTGTCTAGTGCAGGTCAATATCTGACAGACTTTGGACTTAATGGTGAATGATTACACAATTTGTGACGGTTAATCTACAGTACGATGAAATTGGTAGGACATCCAATGACCGGGCTTTTCGATCATTGTACTGATCAATTCAATGTCTTCTCACATTTTCTCACAATGGCTGAGATTGATTCTTGGTGTTTACATGCTTGAGATAAAATAACATGTGAGATGGATGCAACTTTAAGTAAGCGTGACCCATCATAAATATGGTATCGGTATTTCATCAATTTTAGACACGGTATTTTGGTATCTGCCAATTTTTCTTATGGGATTGCGGTATTGGGTATCCCCCAATGTCCCCTTCATCTATCATCTGACAGTTAACTTTGATTATCTAAAACTTGGGAAGTTCAAAATGATTTTTCCTAAAACATGCATATCACACAATACTCAAACCCACCAGGATCACACAATAAAATATTAGTATAGGTAATAGCAAGATTTGTAGTGATATTTGGCATAAATACCACAAGTGATATTTTGAAATTTGAAACAATTTTGAAATACTACGAGTGTTTTTATGCCAAATATCACGTACAAATTATGCTATTATTTGTTTATACTACTACCTGCAATTTTCACACGTTAAGGTATTTCAAGTTAAGCTGAAATACCACTGCTCTAAGCCAATCAAATTGCAGAAATTTCTCTTGTAGTAGTCTAAATGCAGGTATTTGAACAGCATAGCCAGCAAATTTTTAGTGGTAAGATTTCTCTTTGCTAAAAGTTTCAGGGTTGGCGAGATATACCTACAGTGGAACATTGTGGGTCGCAGAAAATTTTGATCCAATAGTAAATAGATTACAAAGTCTCACAAGCCTTTTTGATAATGGATTTTGTTTTTGTAATTTTTCCAGGGTCTGAAACTTTCTGCTGTAGAGTCGCAGATTTTCAAGCAGGGATCTCGGCAGCCTGGCGAGTCTCAGATCTTACTATAATTCCATCAACAGTGAAAGAAAGCCATACCTTGCTGCTGTGTTAAAACTAAATCATAACATTTGACCAGTTTGCAGAATTTACCTGCCATAAAATATGCTGTCAGTTGACTCTTATAATGAGAAGAATCATTAGGAGGTGTGATGGCATATATTACTGCACCCACAACTGACCTATAAAAAAGTACATTTGTATTCTGTCATAACATTCATTAGTAATATTGATTATTAATATTTTGCAGTCAAAAAAATATAATGTATTTCCACGTTAGTTTTGTGGCTGTACTTAAAGATATAGTCCATCGAAAAATGGCTAGTCTCACAAAAATATAACTTCATGAGTCTCAAAATCTCAGAAATTACTGGCACAGTTATAGAAGATACTGAAATCCTATGCTCAATAGAATTGAAGCCTCAAATTTTGAAAAATATAACTTATCAAAATCTCTAAAACTGTATATTAGCAACTGAAGATGATTGAAAGTAAAGCTCATTTCTGTAAATAATGCAATCAAGCAGCACACATCTCTGTTCAATGATTTTAGTATGGACCTTGAAAGCTTCAGTACTAATTGGAGTTCCAGTTAAGTCTGGGACTTGAAGAGCTGACACAGGTGTGGACCCTGAAGAAAACGTGACCATTTTTCTATAACATCATTCTGCACCAAAGGCACTTGCACATGAGGGGAAGAATTGGGCTGCACAATCTCCTGAAAACTTTGAGTTTAAACTACCTTTTTCTGTAAATGGTTTGGTTTAGTGTAAACCACTGTGTATTAACTGTCAACTGATTAATTTGACAGTCTCAGAGTCAATAAGATACTCTTTTGGCCTCATAAAAAGTATCAAATTTACCATTCTATACAGTAAAAAAGATCTGCTGACCCTTGCCAATTAAATGAATTTCTTGTCGGTTAATTTGGAGAAGAGAAAGCAGAAGACATGTCAAAAAACCTCCAAGGTTAGGCAGAGACACAATTCATTAACTTACCTCATAAACAGGACAATAAAGTAGGTGATCCATGGAATGTTAGAGATAACCTTGCTTCTTACAGTTACATTCAGGACTTTGACACTAAAATAAAATGATATAACTGAACAATAATTTATATTATTTTATAATGCATAAACTGTGCAATTCATCACAACAATGACATTGGAGAGAATTATACAGAAGCAACCAAAAGGCTCCTCACCTTTTAAACTAAGAGCTACCGAAATTCATGTATGCTTTTTTTCTTTTCAACATTCTAATATCAATAACAATGAGCATCATTACTACCAATGTGACATCTCAAAAAATGGAAATATTATTTCATGATGGTGAAGAGAACAAGCATGCGAATTGAGTTCACAATAACCTTTGGCGGATGTATAATGTTGTTCCTAGGCCTGGTAAAATATGCAGTAAGCCACCCCTTCCATGGTAACTTTGCCACACTAAACCTCCTGGTAAAATATGCAGTAAGCCACCCCTTCCATGGTAACTTTGCCACACTAAACCTCCTTTTTTTATTACACCGGGTCAGTCTCTGTGAGGGTATGTTCAAACAGAAATAATAGTGTACCCTTGAAACACCAAGGGGCTAGAACAAACTAGAAACTTTTGCATGGATCTAATTGTATATGTTGTGGTTCAATTTTATCCTTGGTTTGAATTTTATTTCCCTTTGTTTTAAACTTATTATCATACATTACTATACCCCAAAAACAAAGGGAATAAAATTCAAACCAAGGATAAAATTAAACCACACCATATCCACCTGATTATAACTTACCTATTATACTTGAATTGTGTGACTGTACTTAGTAGTAAACAAAGGGCTGCAGTTGTTATATAAATAGAAGATGTCGTGGGATGATATATGGCTTCATCCGTTTTGTTAGCATCCTTACCTATTAGAAACGACTGCAAATTAGAAAATTAATGGTTAAGGCCCAGACCTTATACACACGTTTTTCTCCCAGTGTTGATAGGAGTCATTGAGTGTGTACCAACTGCAGAACGCTTTAATTCTTGAAGATTTGTTAGGGGTAGGGTATGTTAAAGGTTTGCCTCTGACGTCAGTAGAGGGAGTGGAAAAATAGATAATTTACATGGGGTTAGAAATTTACAACCTAGCCTGCAAAGCAGGTGTAGTTTGCAGTGGGAGCAAGCATACTATTCTTGGCAATAGTGCTCTCCAAATTGACAAAGAGTTGGGGCAAGGCAATAAATGATTCCAGGGAGAGGACAACAGGTTTAAAACAGAGGAAGGGGAAAGGGAGGAGAGGAAAATATAACTTTACTCTCTCCTCTCTTCCCCTCCCCCTTGCCCATTACTTCTCATTTAGTTTCTCATTTGCTTTCAAGATGGTAGCCTGGCAGCCATAAACAACGTAATAAGCTTTAGTTTACAAAAACTCTTCCTCAGCAAGGCAATCTCAAATGATCTCAAGTTACACAGAGTCCTGGTTGATCCCAACCTAGTGCTGAAAGGGCTGCATCCATAAATGAAGGTGACTTTTCTTGATATGAATTTTTTTTTCCTGAATGCATAGAAGTCTAAGTCAACGAGGGAGGGGATGGTGATCAACATTATATACAGTCATAAATAAAGGGCCACTTTGAAAAATACCATAATATTCTCAAATAGACCATTGTACAGTTACAGGTGGAAACGAGACTGGAGTTGACCTTGTTTTGAGTTGAGTTTATTATTTCCCATAATATTACACAGTACATACGGTGTGTTACAATGTAATAAATTTGGGAGGAAGACTAAAGAAACCCTTACAGGCTTTTACAAGTAGTCTCTCTGTTTAGTTTTGATGCAACCTTTCCTACTTTATTATGTAAATCAAGTTGATTTTTTTCACAAACTGGCATTCTTTAAGCATAATTTCCAAAAGTAAAGGAAAGAGGTTTGTATAAAACAAGGTCAACCTCAACCTCACATTCACAGTGCTGTCAACTCTCCTGGATAATCAGGGAGACTCCAGATTTTGGACCGTATCTCCTGGTCTCCAGATTAGAGTCTGATATCTCCCGGATAATCGCCAAAATTCCTATTTCTCATACACTCAACTTTCCAACCATAAAATTTCAAATATTTTGTGTAGTTTGACCTACTGCCGGAACATTTCCCCATAAATTCTGGTATGCCACTGTAATTTAAGCAATAATGTGGCTAAATATGAACTGTTTTTGGCTATATACGTTGCTCGGAATCAACGAGCACTTTGGCACAAATGACGTCATTTGTTGTGTGATATGATGTCATCTATCATTTCTTCCCCATCAATTCTCAATATTTGATGACGTGGGGGGTTGAGAGCCCTGCATTCACTCAAAGGCTGGGATACTAAGCTCACAACTGAAAAATGGTCTATTATCATTTTAGTAGAGCTTCATGTAAACCTGAGGTTCACATTATCTTTTGCTGTTTACACAAACTGTACATGCAACAGCCAATTTCCAAGAATGCCATGTAGTAATCTTTAAAGTATAATTATTCCGGCCTTTTTTGTTACAATAGAATTCAGAGTACATATAGGAGGCTTGCACTAGAGCCTGTAGCTTTATCTAAAGAGTCCTCCCAACTCACTTCTCTCATTGCCAACCTGCTGAAAGTGTCTTTAAAAGACAAAGGTACTTAACTATACTTTAGCTGGCCAACCATGAACTTAAGTACAATTGTGTTTGCAAGCAAATGAATTAAGCATGCAAATTTTTGAAAAACTGACACATAATGGTATTTTTAGAAGTGGCCTATTCAGTGGTTTTGCGCACTGTGCTCAAGGGAACAAAGTTGACAACTGCACAAAAATGTTCTACTAGCTCAAACCAAGAAAATGCAAGGGAAAATTCAGTGCAGTGCCGTATGCAGAAGAAATGGTAATAAAAGGAGTTTTGCAAATTCTAAAAACAAAGACTAGAATCTTCTTACAGTCTCCAGTGAGCAAATGCAGATCAGTCCAATTTGCTTTGGAGCACATCGCACCATCGCCAGCTTCCGTCTTGGTAGCCTGCCTACGTACATAAAGTGAAAGTTATCACAAATACACCCGCTGACCAAGTAAATGTTCGACACTAAACTTCCCCCACCATCCCCCACCGACTGTTTCTTTGTCGAGTAATTTCGCGAAAAAATTATTATGCTAAGAGGAATGGCAGCCACGATAAGAAGGATTGTGAGCACTGCGAAAGCTCCTAAGGCCATCGGGCCTTACAAGTAAGTTGGATACGCTGATACAATGGCAGTACATATTAAACATGAGCTCGTCGTTTTTTGATGAGCTCTTCACTGTACTTTAAATACTTTGCTGAGCGGAAAATATTGCCAAAACTTGCAATACACGCCACGTGACAGAAAGGCAAGATGTAGAGCTAAAAAGTTTATGTGTCTTAGATGTGCACATCCGAAGTGCTTCTGCTATCTGCGAGCCTGTGGGTATTATTATGAAAAAATTGCCCCTCTCTACTCGTGATGGGCTAGAAAACAGCGCGCGCCCTGACCCGGTGAATTCAGGTTGAGTTTCACTTCTCGCGTTGTTATTTTTGCAAAAGTTAATTTCTGAGGAGATGGCTACTGTACGAAAGACCGTTCACACAGCAAAAGGCGTCCAACCGATTCCTGGTGTATATAGGTAGATTTTGTAATTGAAAAGGAATCAAAATTAGCTTAATCAGTAACTGATTGCTATGAATTCATATTGTTTGGTAATTTCAGCCAAGCAGTGATTGCTGACAAAACAATGTATGTTTCTGGTCAACTTGGGCTAAACCCTGAGGTAATGTTATCATTCAGGCCCTGTCCACATGTATCTGGATATTTTTGAAAACATTTTTCTCTGTTTTAGCCTTCCGTCCACACATGTACAATGTTTTTGGGCACCAAAAATATAGGTTTTTGAAAGCGATGCTGAGGGTGGAGATTTGGGAAAACGTTGACTCATCTTTTTCCTTTGAACAGACAAAAACGGAGGCTTTCAGATATGATGATGTCATACATCATACAGCGCATGTCACACAAGGGATGCTATTATATTTACGTTGTTTTAGTATTGATGTGTGGATGTCACATCCACACATAGGGTGCTATCGCCCAAAAACAGAGAAAAATAATTGTTCTATTTTTTTTAAAAGATACCCATCCACACATATTCGCATATAGGGTATTTGAATCAATAATTTTCAATAATGTGCAGATACATTTAGAGGAGGCCTGAGTATCTTATCTTACCGTAAATCCTCTCAAATAAGCCCCCGCCCGCTAATAAGCCCCCCTTTTTCAGGGGAAGAAAGTTAATAAGTCCCCTCATGTCTATTAAGCCCCCCCCCCCCTCCCCCCCCACACCTTCTCTTATTCTTCACTAATAAATGATAGACTGTATTAATCAAGCATGACTGTAAAACTTCATGTAGACTGATCCAGGATGGTTTATTTACCAACTGGATTTGGATTCTGATCCTCGGGTGCATGACCTCCAACCTTCCTTTACTTAAGCTTTTCCACTTTGTATTCTAGTTATTTATGGTGTACTGATACCATTGTCTTTTCTCAATTAAATAAGATCCCCATCTCAAATAAGCACCCCCGCCCAATTTCAATTCGGCCCCCTTCAAATGGGCTTGAAATAAATAAGCCTTCCAGGGGGCTGAATAGAGGATTTACAGTATATGTGTTTGGTAGAGCGTGGGGAAAAGGGGAAACAGTTTTTTAAAAAAACTTCATGAGGTTTGGTTTTGTTTCTAGGTAACCTGTCTGGGGAGCAGAGCCAGGGCTGCCGCACCTTCTCCCCCTAACCCCCCAATTTTAAGCACAAAAAAATTAAAAACATGTAAAACAACAACTCTGAGAAACAATAAAGCAAAGTAAACCAGAGAAAGCATAACGGCAGTCTCAGTCAATCCATCTAGCCTCCCATGCAGACGTTCATCACATAATCCTCCGTATAGAACAAATGACAAAGTCCCAAGAATGCCTGCAAGGGATGCTACAATCCATCTTCCCTTAAAGTGTATGAAGTTTGGAGATACTGCTCTTTAAAGCAGGCAATGGAGAAATTACTTCTTAAGAGGTAGACTGTTTGGCATCAAAATTTAGCAGTGATCCATGTATTATTAAAACTTTTTCCTTTCATGGTTTTTGAGTTTTATAGCAATAACTATATGGTTTCCTTTAAAACACCATAAAGTTCCGAAAATAAGCCCCGGGGCTTATATTTTTTAAAGGTCCTTTTTGAGGGGCTTATTTTTGGAGGGGCTTATATTCGGAGGGGCTTATCAACAGAGGGAAATTTGCGTTTCAAAATTAATTGTGCTATCCTTATAGTTGGAAGTAAATGTACCGTTTTGGCATTGTTTTACTTTGTATTTGAGGGCAATTTTCCAAGTACAAGCCCCTGGGGGGGGGCTTATATTTGGAGGGGCGATTTAACGGAGGGTTTTTTGCATTACCGGTTTGGGGGGCTTATATTTGGAGGGGCTTATACATGGAGGGGCTTATTTTCGGAATTTTACGGTAAGACATCTCAGTCAAGTTCTGTACATACAGTCAAACCCTATTAATACAGACACTGTGGGAAGCCATAGAAAGTTTCTATATTAACGGGGTGTCCATATTGAGAAGCTTAAATTTAGAATGTGTCACAAGGGCTTTCCCCAGGGACAAAGCAAACTGTCCATTATAATGAGGTGTCTGTATTAAGCAAGGTTTGGCTGTACTTTAAGCAATAAGATTACAACAGCTGCACATTTAAAACACCATAAACATAAAGAAAATCATGCAATTAATCACTCTACAGTTGTGTTTAGTGAATATGTGAGACTGGAGTTGACCTTACCGGTTCTTATATTTTCACCAATGCTGTATTTTTTCTTTCTTAGACAATGGATTTTGTGTCTGATGATGTTGTCGAACAAACCAAGCAGGTAAAGGAATAAATTTTTTACCCATACATAATTCATATTTTCATATTACCTAATTCCATGTAATTTATTAAATTATTTATTTTTATTATGTACATGTACAGCATTATGACTTAACAAATATAGGAAATAATTTTTTTTTAATAATGTATTTTTTCAGTCCTCGTTTATACTAAAACAAAAAAATGTCTGTTCAAAGCAAGTGACAAAATTATATTTTTTACTTGCATTATTTTCTGTTAGGCTTTAGTGAATATGGGCTGCATCCTTGAAGCTGGAGGGTCATCATTTGACAAAGGTGCAGTTTATGAATTATATGTTAAATTTAATCATACCAACTTGTAAGGAAGGCAGGACCAAATGACAGAGTTAAAGGCAAACCTGTACTTGCCAGGAGATAAAAATGCAGCAGCAGGCCATTTACACGATGGCATCATTTTACTACCACTACTCTTAGACTCCTTCAGCATGTTGCTTTCTTCTGTACATCAGAGGTTTTGTTATTTAAACCTCACTGGCATTACCAGATATAAATAATATGGAGGAAAAAAAGACATGAATTCTGAATGTTTTAGTAGTGAAAAGACTTAATCGTGCAAATGGCCTATTGCCATGAAATCTCTAGTATTTTTCAGTACCATTTATTAAGGTGCACATTTGCACTTGAAAAGTGCAGGAGAGTCTAGTAAAACTCTTAGGTGCTTCACACCATGAAAACCAGGATAGCTCCAGCTATATGAGCTACAACCTTGCAAAAATACTTGAGACACTGTACCTTATTATTGCTTGAATGGCCTGCCCATGATCTTGTGCTTGTGATCCCCCTCCTTCCCTTATAAGTTGTCAGCAATCCAAGATCATGCTCAAAGCTTAGTGGAACAACTTTAAATGGAGGGGAGGAGGGAGGTGAGTATTATATATCGCAGACATGTGACTAGCAGAGAGATGAAGTAGAAAAGGCTGGATTTTGTCAGAGTGTCTCAATATTTTTGCAACTGGTTGTAGATATGACTTTACTCCGTCCCATCTCTAACCCTTCCCGAAAAAAGCACATGCATTCATATGTATGTTTCATGTGATTTTTGTTGGAAAGTCAAAACCGTCTATTCGCAGGTTATAATTTGCAACAACTCCTGTTATTTTGAGTGCTGGTGACGTTGTGCTTGGTTTGGTTTTATTGATTCAAAACTTGCAGCAAATTCTTTGTTGCAGTTGTGAAGACCACTGTTCTTTTGGCAGACATTAATGACTTTGCCAAAGTAAATGATGTGTACAAAACCTGTGAGTGTATTAAATTTTTTTATGATCCATTCTCATTATTTTGTTTGTGTTACAATCATGTTGTGAAGTGATTTGATAATATAGCAAATTTTCTCAACCCATTTTGCACCATTAAAGGTAAAACCCAAGGCATTATATTACTTCTCAAGGGATTTTTGTCCCTTTTTCTCATAGTTTTCACCTCTCACCAACCTGCCAGGGCAGCATATCAAGTAGCAAACCTTCCCAAGGTGTGTCAAAGTTTTAAGTGGAATTATTATCTTTTTCACCAGTGCTAACTGTTAAGATACACTGTCTGTCTATATGTGTTAAAACAAAACCAGTAGCTTTTTTCGCCTGGCGCTGGGCACAGCCCTGCTCCAGGCCAGTGCAGTGTCAAAAATTTGTGGTGGCTTGCCATCAAGGTTGACACAGGCAGATAGCCCAGGGACAGCCCTTACAGTGGGTGGGTGGCCTGGGGCTGTGGGGCAGGGAGGGGGTTTCTTGACACCACCATTTCCTTAAAAAGCATTGTCCACTGGAGGCTTTGAACAGGAAGTAACTTGCTTCCTTTTGCCACCAAATTGAAGTTTGATCAGGCAGAGCTAGTGATAAATTATAATAATTTTTATTTTAATAATAATAATCGTTATTATCACTAGTCGTTTTTATTTTGTCTAACCTGACGAAACAGTCGACATTTCGCGACGCCACCACTGGTTTCTTCATAAAATGACAGCTGAGAAACTAGTGCTTAAATTCCATAGTTATGACATGTCACTACCCAGAGCTAGCTAGCGCATCTGATTGGTTGTGCCACATGGGAAATTTGCTTCAACCAATCAGAAGCACTACCCAGAGCTGGGTTGGGATGCATCATCATTTTGCAGGGAAACAAGTGGTGGCGTCGGTAAATGTCGGCTGTCTCAAGCTAATTTTCATCTTGACAGCTTTTTTAATTGTTACTAGGTGTTCACGCTTAACAACATAATAATAATTACTAATGAAAATTAGTATGACAATGATGAAACTTATTGAACCATTTACCGTGTTCTGGTTTGGGCACGAGAATTGTGCATAGGCAAGGCTAGACGAATTGCAGTAATATCCCAGTCTTTTCTGTTGTTTAGATGTAAAAGCCATGTTAAAGAACCAAGTCCTATTTGTTATTTTTGTTATTTTTTTATTTGTTCTATGTATGACAAACAGACATTTACAACGCATAACATTTAAGTCTCGACTTCCTTTTTTTCACTTTTTAGCTTGGTAAAGTCGAGATTGAAGCCGTCGCTATTGTTGGAGAGGTAAAGGATGAGTAAACTCAAAGAAAGTCATCTTAGGAATTGTCAACATAAAATCAAAATTAATCTAGTTTTGTATGTTTTAAACCCTCATTTTGGTGGAAACTAAATAAAATGGAGATGTGGAATGCCTGTGAAAAATGATATTTTAGTATTTTTATTTGTAATAGTAACAAAAGAGCCTGATATCAACGAAATGCAACAAGAATTGGACCAAAGTTTTGTGTCGCTAATCGACCAACTTTGATACACCTTGATCATCCCCTACTGGGAATACCCCGGGTATTTAACTCTTAACTCTTACAGACTCGTAGGGCCGGTTATTTAAACGGAGTTTAACCAGTGTCTAACAAATCCGCGTTCTAAGTCAATTTCAGTTTGACCAACGCCTTTATCAAAACACCACTTGTCGCGAACAGTTTCATTAAAGCATATAATGTAGACGTAGACTAGAGAAGCATTTATCTTCTTAAATTAACCCACTAATGAAGAGATCCGGAGGCCCAAATATTTCTCAAACCGCGATGTATGTTAGACTTCGTATAAATAACCGACCCGTAGACTTTTCCTCCAGGGCCCCAGTTTTTCGAACGCCTGTTAGCACTAACCCGGGATCAATTTTTTATTCCGGGTTGTCTTTTTCTTGTGCTCGAAAAGACTTCCTTGCCCCCGCGGATAATTTCCTCTTCCCTTTTTAGAGCCATAATGCGGCCTCGACGTGCATTTCACAAAACTCCCAAAAAGTTTGGGGAAACCGTTTCTCGAAAGTCCCGGTAACTTTTCGGGCACGGAAAGCTGTTTTACGTTTGCCGTGATGTTATTGGCTATGAACCCTCCACTCAAATCAAGCCGCTCACAAAAATACTTTCCAAATTTTCATACCCCAAAAAATCCCTGAATTGAATGTTTTAAACCCAAAAAACTCCTTCGATTATCCCCGTCACTTGAAATCCGGTGTACCCCCTCCCCCCTCCACTGGAGCTAGGAACTGTGCCACAAAAAAATTTTTCCTTCATGCCCGACAAGTTACCAGGACTTTCGGGAAACTGGCCTGAAGTGTTTTTTCTCATCCATTTCTAACTATTCTCGGAAGTTTTTTTGCAACGTAGGCGAAGCTACTTTTGGGTAAAAGTTTCCAAATGTTTTCATTTTAAATGTATTGAAAATCACATTTCTGCGGCCGATGAACTTTGTGCACTAAAAATACTGAGTTTTTCGGGACCACAATGTTTTCGGGAGTTTTCAGAATCTCACGCCTGGGCCTGTTTCTCGAAAGACGTGGTAACTTTTCGGGTCCGAAGGCAAATTTTGTAATGTAAACCAGTTGAATTGTAGCACAGTTCCTAGCTGACAAACCGGTAGCCTCCCACGCAGTCCATATTTGCTTCGT
>NC_133211.1:22165008-22287423 GCF_958299795.1 Porites lutea | reverse complement strand
ATCTGCACCACTGTCTTGCACTGGAGCTGTCTCCGTCGCTGACGCGCTCGCTTCTCCTTCGGGCACTTCTTGCGTTTCGTCTTCCTTTTTAGGAGCCACAATATCTTGCACAGTTTCAGAGCTTTCTACTGCTCCTTCGTCTTTCCTCGCTTCCTCTTCAGTCTGGCTACCTTGTTGATCTCCGTCGTCGGCATTCTTTTCTACCACATTTTGTGGATGATTTTCTTCGTGTATTTCTCGAGATTCCTCGCCAAGAGGGTCTTCGCGCGGCTCAGCTTCTACTGGTTTCTCAGGCGGCGCTGAACTTTGAGGTTGATCAACTTCTGCTTGTTCTTCTAAACCAAAAAAATAGCGTTGTTAGCACCCTGCGAAAGAAAGTACTAGCTCATAGGACTGATAATTCTATTTGTATTCCTGCAGGCCTTAGAGTAGGTGTAAAAAAAATCTCGATTGTACAACGTACTTTCCTTCGACCGAAAAATTTCGATGAGGCGCTTAAACATTTTGACTTTTCAATTCCTAAGAACCAGAGCTAACCCACAAATACAGAAATGATGAAAACTCTTATCTGACTTCGCGAATTATTTCCGATTTCATGGACCAATCAGAACCTGATCGGAAAGTTGTCGGTTTAAGATCACGAGTGGCCTGGTCGGAATTTAAATACACCGTACCTCAGGGGCGGATCTAGGGGGAGGGTGCAGGGGGTGCGCACCCCCCCCCCGCCCTCCTGAGATGACCTGCGGTTTTCTAATACAACTGGTATTCTGCGAAAAAAAAACTATGTGGTTTACTGGTGTTGAAGTAGAGCAAGAGACGAATGCACCCCCTCCTGAAAAAAATCCTGGATCCGCCCCTGGTACCTCCCTATTATGGACAGTTCTCTCGGTCCCAAGGATACCTATTCTATAATACAGACACCTTTCTACTTAATACGAATAGTTCCCTTGGTCGATGTCGAACCTCATAGCATACTTAACAATTATTCCTCTAGCCCGAATGGGTTCTGAGTCAATAGCCCATGGAAGGCTTCATGGGCTATTGAGTCAGAGGCCATGCGGGCGAGAGGAATAATTGTTTTAGTAAAATCCAACTAGCTGATCAAAAATATCGAGACAAAACAACTTTAGCTGGTTAAAGCTAGACTTTAATCCCTTTTTTGCCGCCAAAAAGCCGGCGCTTTCGCTAATAGTGGACTATAACATATAGCCTAGTAGTAGCTCAACCAATCAGAACGCAGCATTGATAATAGACCAGTAGTTGGATTTTACTAAAATATAATATTGAAAGACGCAACTCAGTGGTGCAGTTGCGAAAAGAAAGCATGAAAAAATTCAGGTCGCCGGGATTCGAACCTTGACCTCAGCGATACCGGTGCAGCGCTCTAACCGCAATTGAGCTAACAAACCAACTGGTAGCCCGCGAACAGCTGACCGGTCGTCGCTTCTCTCCCTCCCCGAACTACGTCTGCTGTTCGCAGGCTAACCAACTGGGAGCTGGTCATTAAATTGATTCGTTATATACCCAGGAAAGAGGAAGATTGCTTTATGGTTAGAATTAATATGGGCGCCTTTAGGGGTGGTCCGAGGGGACCGCGATCTCCTTTTTTCTGTGAAATTTTGCGTTATTTACAGAGAATTCTCAATAAAATAGATACTGCATCTTTATGGCTGGCATCTTTATGCTGCATCTTTATGCTGCATCTTTCTGGCTTTCCTCCCCCTCCTCTCTTTTTTGGATCCGCCCCTACTTATATTACCTGTCATCAATGAAGCATTTTAAACTCTTAGGTGTTGATTGCTTACTTACCACTTACAGAGGCTCTAGTATCTGAGGCTAACTCTTATTAACGGGATTCCGGCCACTGTTTGTTCATTCGACCACTGGTTTCAGGTTTCGAACAGGTGGAATAAACTATTACTTACTGACAAAGTTCAGCCTGGCTCCCCACGTTTTTCCAATTTTCTGCCTCAACATTAAGTTCATTTAGATTTTCTTTCTTACAAATGAATCAGGCTTTATGCGAAAAAATTCCTCTCCTCGCGATTGACACCTCTACGCTAAGTTTAGTACTCGGATAAGTTCATAAGCTAAGATCCTGGGTATTTTCACGAATTTTTTGTATTTCACATATCACCGAGGCCTTAAAAGCCCGTAAAATCTGAACAAAAGCCGTTTATTAATGAAGTGAGGACGCTTAAACAAACAGAAGCTAACAGACGCGGCGCGCGATCTGTACCGTCGTAGCCGGTATCGAAACTTCACGTCAACCTTAGGAAATTATGTAATATTGTATAGGGAGACAGGTGTTAGCAGCCTTCATTACCACGTCTGTGATGTTACTGCAAAGGAAACCGCCTGCGTACTTAAAAAGTTCTTTCAATATTTTTCGACAAACTTTCAGCTTTAAAAACTGAATTTACCGCTTTTCGATCTGTCTTAAAGGGAAAGGCGAAGATTGCAAACTCAAACCGATAGGAGATACCGTCTGACGAGGAAATGTTTAGTTCGAGCCGTATCAATTGAAATTGAAGTTAAAAAGCGATGAAGTGTGTATGCAAAACGATTGATATTTAATTCATGGCAACGATGATAGCTTTACTTCAGCAATTACTACGAAAAGCGCCGGAAGGCTTAATACATTCGTATAATCTGGTAAAATTCTTAGTTGGAGATACCATTATTTAACAGTTAAGTTGATAACGAGAAGAAAAATAACAAGAAATAATTTTCTTTTTCTACTCTGCTCAATTTGAGTTAAAGATTTGAGTGTTGTTTAATGTGTCGTGGAAATTTGTTTTATTCAACCAGTGAAATTTCGCACTGAATACTATTTTTAACCAGCATAAAACCCTCGAGCCATAGTTACCAAATGAGAATAAACATACGGTTATTTATAACATAGAATGGAAGAAGAGCGTGGGCTGTCCCAAATGTTCCATAGCTTCTCTTTCAAAAGCAAAAAACCTTTGAAGAAAATTAACACTTTATTCCTCCCCTTTAAAACGAGTTTAAGTAGCAATCTGCCCTAGCAACCGTTTCGTTTATTTTCAATTGTGCTACTATAAATATTTTTCTTTTCCATTCAAAGTTTATATTGTTTTTGGTCGAAGGCGACAAAAATGAAAAGATTCTCATTGTTATCTTGCCAGCCTGCTTCTGGCAACGCCGGACCAGTTGTTTTCGCCCGAGATGCCCTCTTTAAGTCTTACATCTCCGCAGTAACGAAAATTTATTACGCCACACAGTTTATATTTTGTTGTAAATCAAAATAAAGCTTTAAGCAAACATTGTCAGAGCATGTTGGTAATGTTGTGAATAGATCAAGCGCATTAAAAACAAGAATCTCCCGCCTTTAAATTTCATGATTGTCTGCGCAAAAACAATTTTCGCTTTCGGTGACAAATTCGATATAAGCAAAAAGAAGATTGATATCTTTCATTTATTTTCTCATCACGTTCGTTAAATCGACTTAAAAAGATTACATTCCCCTTCCATGCATACGCTAAAAATATTCTATTTTTAAATGGTTATCATCTAGGAGTTCCATTTTATCAACATTGGATGTAGACACAACTTTGGCATATGTCACATTTAACGAGTAATTTACCGCACAGTGCAATTGCTCCTTTTAACTAAAACCTATTGCTTTGCTTAAAGGTAACAGAATGAACCAAAACAGGATATCCACTCTCCATTCTAAAAACTGCGGTTTTAATATTGAAAAGTTTGTTGTGAGATTGTGAGATCAATATATATACAGTACATTCATTATACCGTGTTAAGTATTTCCAACTGGGAAAAAGACAAAAGCAAAAAGTAGCAACTTTATTAAGCTGTTAGGTTTCAAATACTTTCTCATTGACTCTAAGTTAGTTGGTTTATTTTTTTCTTCAGTAACTAGTGGAAATAAAATTTAAGTCGGCTGACTACTAAAATATCAAATTTCTCTGCTCGGCGGATATCGACTGAAATTTGAGATTGACACTTTTTTCGCGTGAACAATTTTTCAATGACCCACTCCTTGGCTATAAAATCTGAGGTTATTCTTTCATAGAAGTTATCCCGTAAACTACTCTGTAGGGGTTATTACACGTACCTGCTTTAGGCACCTCTATTTGTTCGCTATTTCTCTGTATATTTTCCGGTTTTGAAGGCTCCCTCTGCACCGGTTCATTTGAGGTCGATGAGACAGTTATTTCTGCCTTGTTTGCCCCAGGCTGGGCAGCTTGTGCGGCTTGAACATGCGCTTGTGAATCAACATTTCTCGCCTGGCTACTGCCACCACAACCCATTTCGGCTCAAGAAGCAATTCTCACCGCCTTAACTCTTTATGTTACCTGATCAAGTCAGTTCAGTTGTTTATGCCCGAGTGATACAAGGTACACAAGATCAAGTCTGTCACGCGCGCATGTGTTTAGTGATTAAAACAGACAGGCAACCACTAATGTTTATACTTGTTTACATCCGTTGCTAGGCAATGGCTGTCAGATGTAATCGATGTCTGATAGCTGTGTCACCAACTTGTCATTTTATCTCTGTTTATAGAAAGGACATTGTTTGTAAAGGAAAAATGTCTTGTTTTATGTCACTAAATACCATTTGAACTTGTCGTGCAGGCGCCATATTTCATCTGTACCTGTATATTTGGACGAAAGTTGGAAGCTTTCGAATTTTGACGCATTTGACAGCTTATTGCCTTGACAACAATCACTGATACTTTCCTATGACAGCTGTTCGTAAAGCGAGCTTGTAAGTTGTTCTCAGTTTTTTCCAACTGTTTAGCCTGTTCGGGATGATATTTATAAACGGGATACGGGATGTAGCGATTTCGGGTACCGTAAATCCTCGAATTAGCGCCCCGGGCGCTTATTTAATTTTCTAACGCGAGAGGGGGCGCTTTTTTCGTTTATTTATTTTTGGCCTCAAAATGACACTATCTTTATTTCTAGTTAACCCCAACAGTGACATATAAAAATTCAAAAAACGTTACAGGAAATTACTTTTTGTGAAACTTGAAGTTCTCAAGACGTTTTTGAGTTGCCTGTCGAAAACGTATTGTACTTCTCTGAATAGAACAGTTCCAGTAATGCGTTTGCCATCGTGAACTTGATAAAGTGAAGCACCTGTATGCTCACATGGATATTTCTATCGAGAAAATGAGAAGCAAGCCCGTCTTACGACGTTGAAGTCGAAGAACATCAATTTTGTTCTATTACGAATGTCACACTGAACCTCGTTTTTTCTCAGGGGAGGGGGGGGCGCTTATCTGAAGGGGTGCGCTTATTCCAAATTTTAAGCCTTAAAATAGGCGCTAATTTAAAGTGGGGCGCTTAGTTGGAGCTGGGCGCTAATTCGCGCATTTAAGGTATGTTCAGTCAACGAGCCGGTTTTTTGCCCCACTTCTTTTTGCCCCATTCTTAAAACGAACGTTTGGGATCGAGCTTAGCAGAGGAAAACTGTCTGATCTCGATCATAACAGGATCGAGAGAAAATTTTGTCGGGCTGATGAGATTGAAGAACTTTGTAATTGTTCATCCTCTATATCTCATATTTCGGATTAGTGACTGATCCCTTTGCTACTCTGCAGGTAAAAAAATCAAAAGGCACTGTTTGAAAGCACAGCCCAAGACTTTTTATGTGGTAATAGGCTCCTGGTTGGTTACATCGAAGGATTTCGTCCACAGACTCAATCAAAATTAGAACTTGACAACTTTATATTATGAGACTCCATCATCTACTGCGGGAGGGAAAGGGGTCCATTTAACAAAGGGGAAAAGTCGTTACGTCACGTTGCCATGGTAGCAACATTTTTGGATGACAACAAACCGAAAATTCACTCAAAAAGTAAATTTGCACTGCTTCAAACTTCATCGATCTTATTCAATTTCATTTAATTTGTCAAATGTTAGTGAAATTTTCTGGATTTAATCCGAAAGGACCGTATCTGAGTTTAGAAAAAGAAAAGGAAACTTTTTGTGTTGTGTTCACCTAGCTACTCCATAAAGCGGGCGCGTGAAATTAGAAAGTTTCATATCGCAGTCGTCCAACGACGGCTAAGAAATGTACAAAAAAGCGTGATGCGCGTGCAAAGTTGTTGTTTTGCTAATCTTAACCTATCGGGTTCTTTTTTGCCGTTCTCGTTACTATCCCCGTCGTCGCCTAATCTCAGCCCTATTGTTATCATCCAGAAATTTGGCTACCATGGTAACTTGACGTCACAGTTCTAGCTCTCTATACAGCTTAGCCTGTGTACAGACGTCCCCCCTCCCTCAGAATCGTCTCCCGATTTTTTTTCTGGGAGAGGGGGGACGTCTGTACACAGGCTATACAGCTTTGTTTTCAAAAAATATATATAGGCAGAAATGTATGAGTCTTGTGAAAGGCATATAACCCCGAACCAGGCTGACCCCGAACTGTCCTTGTACCTTCTTGTACTAACCTGTTCTTATGTGGATTTATGTGCGCTTCAGGTTTGGACGCGACGCAGCCTCGTCCCCAGGGCGCTTTTCCATGGCTTTGGAAAAAGCGCCGAGGTTGGAAGCAAGGACCAACGTTACACTGTGCCCTGTATGCGATAGATCTCTGGTCCCGAGGGAAACAGTTAATTTTGATTCCCGAGAATCTCAACAGAGGGAGAGATTGAGATTCGAGGGAAACAAAATTAACTATTTCACGAAGGACCAGTCTTGAAGTGATTTGTCACCGCCATATCTGGAAATTTTGAAGTTGGAAATTCATGAAACCTCGCTGTAAAGGCGCGGTTCGCTGTTACCCTCTGACGTCGCAGATTTTGCAAAGATTTTGCCGGAAAACAGTTTCATTAATAGATGTCGAGTGACTTCGAAGTAACCAAAGAGAGGGGGCGCTGTTGAGAAGAAATTTCCACCCAGCTATATAACAAACACAGTTTTTATAATCAGCACTGTACATCTGTACTTTTGAGGACCGGGATCTCGAATGATCCTTTTCAACTAAGCCCCCCGACGAAGGTTTGTACATTCTCAACCCGAAATATCGGACACAATTAAAACGTAAAATGTAAAAAAAAAGAGATTTGTTTTGGGTTTCCTTCCTCTCTTCGTCGTAAGAATGAGATGAGTTTGTCGTTCATTCTTTGATTTTCTTACATACTATACCAGCTAACAGTAGTCTTTTTTTCCTGATCACACATCTTTCACACCTCTGTGCAAAATATTTTGATTACATGCTCTCAAATAGTTTAATGACAAATTTCCCTTACCTTTCACAGATATATATCAACTACTGAAATCCTACCCTGGCAAGGCCTCCGGATAGGCCATTATATAATTGAGTGGAGTATCTCCCGATATCGAAACACATTTCACAGCCCCGCGAGTAAACAGCCTGCGAAGAGCGAGGATAGACTGCTGCTAATTCATAGGCTGAATGGTACAATATATTGAAAAGAACCTCGGTATAGCGTACACTAAACATATTTCTGATATTTTGCCAATCCCTTCAGTGGCCCTTTGTTATTTCGCAGTCTCACTTTTCTCTATAGCTACTTTGTCAGCGTGGCACGCAACTACTGTTCCACGGTTTATAAAAGAATATGGTGTCGAGGAAGTGTTAAATCATGGTGGCCTCTTATTTATATTATATTATTATACATCGAAGATTAATGGTGATTTACAGAGATTTCAAGATTGGTGGCTCAGAGAACCAACTCCTTCTGAATCTTGACCAAACTCTTCGTTAGATGTTAGCCTGCAGCTTTATTTGCAGGACCTTAATAAACATGTTTTACGAATAATTCTTGATAAAGTGAGCACATATGAGGTGCTTTTGGAAAGTCTGGACCTTGTAAGCTTGAGAAAGAAAAGATTTTTCGATATGCTGATTTTAGATCACAAGTCCTTTGAAGCAGCAACACCTTACTACATATCAGCATTATTTACACCTAGAACCAACATTAATGGGCTTGATTGCAGTTACCGCATGTAAATACCACATCTTACGGGAAAAACTCCTTCAAATTCCTTGCGCCCAAATTATGGAATATGTTAAACGATGACTTGAGAGCTGTAGAACTACCACTAACATAACCTATTTTAGAAATAAATGCCTAGACTGTGAAAAAAAGCTAGATTGATTACTCTTAATTTCTACTTCTTTGTTGTTGTTGTTGTTGTTTTTTTTTTTAATTTTTTTGTTACCTTTTTATTAGAATGTACATATATGTTCATTGTATTTATTTCTCGGAGATATTAGCGCTTAGGCGCTACTCTTCAATCCGAGTTGAAATAAAGTCGTCTACTACTACTACTACTACTACTACTACTGCTGCTGCTGCTGCTGCTGCTGCTGCTGCTACTACTACTAAAAATGCAAAAGGTTCAAGTGTTTTTCACAGGATTTCGTGACACTTCAAGGTCAGAACAGTATCATTGTCATCATCAACAAAAGTTCTTGATTCAGCTTCTTGATTCTAACACAACTTCAAATAGCTTTCCTCTACTGCTGTAGAAATAAAAATAATGAAAAGAAAGAAAAAAATTCAATAAACTTTTAATAGTCCATAACTAAACTATGTTTGATATCACATTCATAATTTAGTGCTTTTAAAATCTATCGTAGTATCGTTCACTTTTTATAAAGACGGAAGACGTCACGCACTTCTATCAAAGTTGCTCGCAATGTATCCTGGGACCGGGGATTCCCCTTGTCGCAGGCCTGTCTTACCAACTGCAAGTAGCCTACGAGATTGGCTCCCCACACAGTACAGCCTTCTGACCACATACTCTATATAATTTCACACACCCACGCCACCCAAACAAAGACACACGTTTACCAAATCTTTCTCAGAATATGAGTTTTGTCCTTACACTGTTAGATTTAAGGTAAAAAATTTGTAAAAAGGACTTACATTAGCTGAAGTAATTCTAGACAGGTCTTACTTAACTACAGATCCCTAACACGTAACCAAGCTGCATTCTAGTCATAAACAACGTTCGCTTAATGAACAGGTTTCTTAAAAATTAAAAAAGGCATTGCAGAGAATCCTCTCCTAAATCACGGTATTAGCGATTTAGAAAATGCGAAAAGAAAAAAAGGAAAATAAATCACCACTCATCCGTTTTCATGAAGACCTTTCAAGTCTCTCATCGTGTTCCACAGGCTCTCTAACCGAGATCGTCTGCTCCTGTATCGCTGGCTGAAGTTCTTCTTCGTCGGGGTACTTCTCCTGTTCTTCAGGTTCTTCGTTCTCGTAAATCTTGAAAGACAACATAACGCCAAAAATCACGCCGATAATTCCTCCAAACATTGCACTCCAGAAAAAATATATGAAGGAAACCATATTAGTTACTCTCCCTTTTTAACGTGCATCTGAGTACGTCGCAGTCAAGTAGTGCATCGCGTCAAATAACTTTCCATGGTTTAAATTTACAAATTTATAAACTTGAATGCTACGGAAGTCAGAGTCACGTGACACTGGAATCTTGCTTAGCTGGCTTGGCTGAGAGTGCTGACAGCTATATTGTTTTGGCGGCGGAGCCGCGACAGAATTCATTCCGCTTTGCAAGAATCAAATCGCCGTGAGGCTTTGACAGCGTAAAAGTATTCGATGATTCAGTGGACAGATTTTCCGCATTTTTGAAAAATAGCGAGTATGGCTTGTGATCTGCGGGCTCTTCATGTGGCCCCGGATTAAAAATATAGGTTCCTGAAAAGAATTACTTAAGCTATATGTTAGTGTATTTTGCGCTCTTTAAAATAGCACAAAGTTGTCTTGTGATTTACAAAAAACATTTTCGAAGAAATTTACTATTTAAAAATCACAGATATCAGATCTTGCAGATACCTAACTTTATGATTTTTAACTCGCAAACGTTAAAGCTTGCCGGCTACTTTGCGATTTATGGGGGCGAAGCCAGGATTTTTCCAGAGGTATGTATGTAATTCTTCTAAATCTTCTTGTTCCATCCCCCCCGGTTAAAGTTCCAAATAATTTTCAATTTCAGGTAGCTTGATTAAAGGTGAGGCATGAGGTTACGTGGTTACGTTGTATGATTTTAAGCATTTTTATTTTTGGATTCATTAATCGCTTACCAATAATTAAGCGACAAGCCAGTAGTGCAGTTTTTTGAATGTATATAATTCCTTTCTTGACAAATATTAATAAACTAATACCTCAGGCTATTATATATATTAGCCTGCGGAACATGGCATTACGCCGCAGTTAGTATAGGTACTTGAGAACCTACAGGAACCTATATTCAATCATGCATCAGCGATATTACCAACTGGATGACATCAAGCAAGTTGATCATGCTGAACAGAAACAAGCCTGAACTCCTTGTGATCAATGTCATCGTCCTCGTCCTCCAACAGTTGGCCGTGACGTGTAAGTCAGCTTCACATGCGGCAAAGAACATAGGGGTCTGGTTCGACGAATTTCTATCAATGGGCAAACAAATCGGGCAAGCGGAGGCAGTCTGCAAGTTGACCTTCTTCCATCTGTGCAATATCTCTTAAATTAGGAAGTACTATATCGTCGGCCTACTCACATCAATATTTTAATACATGCATTTATTATGTCAAAACTCGACTACTGTAACTCTCTCTTATCTGGGCTTCGAGCGGATCACATTACCAAATTTCAGCTTGTGCAAATTCTGCCGCACGTCTTTTTACTTCTTACGTTTAAATCACTTAATGATGTACAGACCAACAAGAACTATGCGCTCTGCAGATAAAGACTCCTTGTTCAGCCCAATAATAACCTTAAAACCTATGGTTACAGAGCTTTTTCACTCGCAGCTCCTAAGATATCGAATTCCATGCCAGTCAGTTTACGCACATGTTGTGAGCTAAGCGCTTTCAAATCAAATATCAAAACATTTCTTTTTAGCGTGCTTTTCAGTTGTAATTTCATGTTTATTATTATTATTATTATTATTCATTTATTCATTAATTAATTCATTTATTATTTTTTGTTTATTTATTTTATTTTTTATTTTTTAACAATAATTTTTAAGTCATTACCGAGAAAGTTCAGAGTCTTGTTTGCTTTGGTAGTAATTTCATTTATATGATCATTCCAGCGTAAAAATCATACGAGAAGTTGATCCCTAAATATTTAGAGGCATCATTTAGCTTGTGTCTTACCATCGTCACAGGGCTATATAGGGAGCTTAAGATCCGACGACGGCGACGGCAACGGAAACGCCACAAAAACAATAGGTTTAATTAGCAAAACAACAATTTAGCACATGCGTCACGCTTTTTTGTACATTTCTTTGCCGTCACTGCACGACTACGACGTAAAAATGCCTAATTTCACGATGTACAGAGGAAGTACACAAGCGAAGACGAAATTTCCTCTCTCCTTCTGAACTTGGATATGGTTCTTAGGAATTCGACTTTATTAGGGTTCGCCTACATTTGACAAAGTTAGTGACTTGGAGTAATCGCGATGAAGATTGAAAGAACGCGAATTCACTTTTCCAGCGACGCTTTCTCTGCCGTCGCCGTCCTCGGATCTTACGGTCCTTAAGAGCGTGTTTTGTCGTGAGGTCCGTGAGGCTTCACTTAAGGAGGGAGACATTAGGGGGTACCCAATACCGCACATTGGCAAATACCGAAATACCGTGTTGAAAATCGACGAAAAACCGATACCGCAATTATGATCGTTCACGCTTACTTAATAGTCTATTAAAGTTGTAACAATCTCGCGTGTCTGTTTATCGCAAGCATGTATGCACCATCAACCAACCTCAGCCATTGCGAAAAACCGTGAGAAGACCTCAAATTGATCGGTACAACCATCTAAAAATCTTCGTCATTAGATGATCTTGGATTCCCTACCAATTTTTATAAAAAAAATATTGACCTGCTTTAGACAGGAGAGCGAAAATGAACAGTCCGCTGAGTCCGCAATACCGTGAAGTCTGTTATTTTCCGAATACCGTTAGCCAAAAGGATGAATAATCGCGTACAGCAATAATAATAATAATAATAATCCATTTATATAGCGCCTTTTCTACAAGATTAAAAGGCGCTGTTTACAAAAATTAGACAAAACTAAAAAGTAAAAATAATCACAAGAAAAAACTAGACGAAAACTAGACGCTAACTACAAAATAGATAAATGTACATAATAGATGAAAAAAATAAATAAAATTAAATTAAAAAATAAAATAAAATAAAATAAAAACATCACGATTCATAAGCTCGCATAAAAAGAAATGTTTTAAGTTCGCGTTTAAAATCATGAATTGAGTTTGCAGATTTAATATCCTCAGGTAAGTTATTCTAAAGTTCCGGAGCAGCATTAGAAAAAGCTCGTTTACCATACGAATTGAGATTAAAATAGGATTTAACTAATAAATTTCTGTTAGAGGATCTAAGATTGCGGCTGGGTGTATACAATTGAAGGAGTTCCTGTATATAGATTGGAGCTCGATCATGTAGTACTTTGTAAGTAATTAACATAATTTTAAATTCAATACGAGAGGAGACAGGGAGCTAGTGAAGATCCCTCAGGACTGGAGTAATATGGCAAAATCTTGGACACTGGTTGACGAGGCGAGCAGCAGAATTTTGAACATGTTGAAGCTTTCGCATAAGATAGGATGGTGGGCCGTACAATAAAGAATTACAATAATCAAGTTTAGAAACTTCGAAGGCATGAATAATGATCTTTGCAGCATCATAAGTAAGATATTTGCATATGAAACCAATGTTACGAAGATGGAAAAAGGACGATTGACAGACTGCATTGACATGAGGTACCATACAAAGGGACTAATCAAAGATAACTTCAATATTGCGTGCACTGGGGGAGCAGGATACAGTCTCATTACATATATCAACAGAAAATAGTGGTGGCCGAGGTCGATAAGAAGAGGATATTAAGAGAACTTCAGACTTGTCTTTATTTAATTTCAGCTTGTTGGGAAGCATCCATGCGTCCATGTCCCGAACACAGTTTACCAATTTGGCGTTCACTCCTCACATTCATATCAGAAACAGACGACGTCCTGAACGTAATATATAGCTGAGTGCCATCAGCATAAAAGTGATAGAACATTTGATGGCGTCGAGCAATCTCGCCAAGAGGGGATGTGTACATTGAATATAACAACGGGCCAAGAACGGATCCCTGCGGTACACCAAACTCAAGAACATGAGAAGTAGAGCACGCACCATTAACCTGCACAAACTGTGTACGATCAGAAAGATATGATCGAAACCAGTCCAATACAGTTCCAGTAATTCCAAAGCGATTGGACAGTCGCGAGAGGAGGATATCATGATCGACAGTATCAAATGCAGCCGAAAGATCGAGAAGTACTAGAATAACTGAATTATGTTGATCTATTGCCATGGTTATGTCATTGTGGACTCTAATAGGAGCTGTCTCTGTACTATGGTTTCTCTTATAGGCTGATTGATATGTTTCACCAAGGTCATTAATATCTAAGTATTGAATCAGCTGTTTAGCAACACATTTTTCAGTAGTTTTGGATATGAAACGAAGATTAGAAAGAGGCCTATAGTTCTTGAAGTCGTTCGAATCCAGAGAGGGCTTTTTTAGCAGTGGCTTAGGTATAGCTTGTTTAAGTATTTTAGGCATCCGACCAGTTTCCAAGGAAAGGTTGACAATCTTATGCATTACTGGGAGAATAAAAGGAAACAGACATTTAAGTACATGACCAGGAACAGGATCTAAATCACCGGACTTAGGGGTA
The DNA here is from genome assembly GCF_958299795.1 of Porites lutea. Taxonomy (NCBI): domain Eukaryota; kingdom Metazoa; phylum Cnidaria; class Anthozoa; order Scleractinia; family Poritidae; genus Porites; species Porites lutea. The sequence continues at coordinate 22,273,705 of NC_133211.1, read as the reverse complement.
GTTGAGCCGATGATACTCAAGGGTTCATCCGGTGGAACAGTCGAAAACATGTTCAGTTGACAGCCTGTAGTACCGTTATCTACAACAGTATCCAAAGGTGGGACTTGATCAAGGTCACGACAGATTCTTCTGATCTTGTCACCAAAGAATAGAACAAAATCATTAGCCAAAGAAGACGAGGAATCATGCTTTGGATACTTCGCCTCATGACGTCGATGAAGTAGTTTACTAAAAACTGCGAAAAGCGATCTCATGTTGGACTGATTCTCAGCAACTAGATTTGAATAATAGTTACTTCTTGATGAAGATAGCAAATCCTTAAGAACTTTACATTGACGCGTGTAAGCTTCAAGATCACGCATAGAACGGGAAGCAAGCCACCGTCGCTCAAGCTGTCTTTTCCCCCTCCGTTTTCAGACTTTAATTCTTCTGGTACCAAGGTGCCGCTGGGCGAATGGTAACGGTACGCTTCTTAATGGGAACATGTCTGTTAAAAATTCCAGATAGCTCAGAATCATAAAGTGCAACTAGATCATCAAGTTCATTTGGCGGATCACTGATGAGGGAAGAACCTCGAGTGTCACTGATGAAAAGATCAATATCAAAATTCTTAAAACTACGATAAATAATTTGTTTCTTTGTAAACAAAGGTTTCTCCATGGACAAAGCACAATTAACAACAAAATGGTCAGAGAAAGCGGCGTCATGAATAGAAACAGATGTAACTAATTGATCATCATCTCTTGTTATGAGGAGATTCAGTATGTGACCAGCACGGTGAGTAGGAGAACATACATGTTGCTTCAAATTAAACGGGCTAGATGATACCGCAATACCGCACATTTAAATCAAAATTACCGAGATACCGCTTGAAAAAAAGCTCGATACCGCAATACCGTAAATCCCCATGTCCCCCACCGTTAACATTGATGTTTTCTGGTCTTTTACAAAAAGATCTGTTTAAATGAAGCTGAAAGTTTGGCGGAAAGTTTTCTCAAACAATATTATTGTCACGCTTGTCACACAAGGTTTACCGTCTTCTTTCCTCTCCTGTCACGTTGCCTAAGTTTATGAATACTCCCCCACCCACCGCTCCCTTCCCGCCTAGTTCCGTCTGTTGAGGGAGGGCCTGTAGTTTTCCCTGTAGTCGGGACCTGTAGAGGCACGAGGCAGAGATTTTGGTCGCGGGCTCAGGAACAAAATTCCCGCGAGATTCGCACGCGACTCAAGTGAAAGCGATCGGAAGGTCGGTTTTGCAATTCAATTTATTTGCTTTTTAGTGCTTCCTTCAGAGCTTAATTATCCTGTGCATGTCTTAAACTCATTAGGATCGCTATAAGCTGTAAATAATGCGCCGGTGTTTTATTATTCATTCAATTATCATATCAGTACACAGGGGAAAAGACAAGCTCGCTGCATCATTCTTTGAAAGGATTCGCAAAGAATGAAATTTATCAGAACAAAAATTAACCGGTAAGTCACTAAAACAAAAGATATATTGTTCGTAAATCTATTTCATACTTCATTTGCTCATGTCTAAAGAAGAAAAAGCTGCATTTTAACGATACTGAGTAGTAAACGGCTTGATTTGAGTGGTAAGGATTTATTCTACCGAATCATTGCTGATCCATCTACAAACGTTTACGAATTTTTGACCGAAGGGTGACAAAGATCTAACTACTGTTCAGGCCAAGCCACAGACCTGAACTTTGACTCTGTTTTCGTTTGAAGATTACTCTTTTGTTGGCTCGGGTTAATGAAATCAAAGTAGTTTTCAGCTTATCATGGAGTTACATCAAAACTACATGCAGTGCGAACGCTCATGTGAAGGAATTTCTGGTGCCATTTCTGGGCAAAAAAAAATTCTCCGCAGCAATCTGTCAGTCGAAGTAGAAGGGCCTAATTTAAATGCTGTCCACTCTTCTTGCAGTAACCTTAAGAAGCCGTTCGACGTTTCGTACAATCCGCCGTCTTCCGATCACTTAAATCACCTTCTAGCAGACAGCCACAGTACAACAAAGCTGTCACCTGCAATTCAGAAGCAGATGTCGGGATTTGAACGTGCGTGTTATGAGGACTTTCAGATGTATATTCCAGAAATCACTGCAGAAACGAAATTTGCATCTCCGAGGAAACTCTGTGAAGAGAGTGCAGATTTTGGTATTGTTCATCCAACCATTAATCAAGACTTTGCCTTAAACCATCATGCAAATCCAAGCCATCGAAAAATTCTACCAAGTGAGACACATTGCCACTACAATAAAACAGTGATGCCTTTTACTTTTAAAAGTTCAACTAACAAGATTCCCAGATCACTTGGAAACTGCAGCTACAATGTGACAGTACCCAGTGCGTGTAGAGAAAGCACATCATCATGGCCTATAGAAAACAATAAAGATTTGCAATTTTCCCATGGTTCAAGGCTACTAAAGGGTACGTCACAAGTTTTACCACTGAACAATGCTGTCAGTCATTTTACACCACAGCAGCTGTGCCCAACTGTGAGCATCCGTGTTGATATTTCTTGTCCTCTGTTGCCTTGCGGTCACAGCAGGATGTCATGCTGTTGCCAAGATGCTTACGTTACATCTCCTGAGCAATCCAGTTATAGTTACATATCAGGAAACTTAGGGCCGGGAAGTAATGGAGTTATAATGTCAGACAACTGTCAGAGTTGTCCTGGATCTTCTGATACCAGGGTAAACTCTTTTGCTGGCACTCACAAACTTAGTCATGCAACAGATCATTCAAGAGGTCACAACACAGGCTTTACCAAAAGCCAGTGTAAATCAAATGACCTTATTAATACTGATAAGAAGTCATACCCTCAAAGATTTGAGACTGTGACCAAAAGTGTGATTGGATATCCACTATCATCAAGAGCAAACGATCATGCAATTAACATGTACAGCACCTCCATGCATAATGGTATCTCCATGACTCATTATCAGCCACCCAGTCAAAAAATGGGAAGTCAAATCTACGATTCTTTTAACTCCAGGGGAGTGAAATATGAAAATGATATAATGCGAGCCAGGAGTATGGGTTACTCTGCTGAGGAAAATTCTTGTATTTCGTCTGATGAGCACAGTGTGAAAGTTACAAGTTTTCAGAATGAAGGAACTCAAGGAAATGAAAGGACCATGTACTTTCCAAAAACTTCACTAACTTCTTGCCATGACATTGTAGAATTGAGACCCATTGATCCAGGAAAGGTTTTCGGTCAGTGTAAGTTTAAAGACAGTGGTAACATGACCTCAGATGAGCAATGTACTTACGCTGAATCAGCATCTCACAGCAAAAAATGGCGAGTAGATACATTGATGGCACTACCAGCTGACAGTCACAGAGAAATCAAGAGAGAGACAGAATTAAATGAATTATTGTTGGATGCGCCATTGAACCAGCCGTCATCTCCTATTGCAAATCTTTCCAGTTTGGTAGCAAAAATTGACCCTGAGCATGGAAACATTATGACAGGACAAAAGAACATAAAAGTGGAAGGTTAGGACTTGTTTTTTATAATTATCAACCCTTTTAGCGTAAAGAGTGATCAACATCAATTCTCTCCTAACAAAATCATATACATACTCAAGAGATTAGGTTATGAGAATTTATAAAATAATCACCCAAGGGGAAAATACTTTGATCTTTTATAAAATTTTTTAAAGTAATTCTTAAAGGGAATGAAAATGTAAACATAGATAGACTTGAGAGATTTTGCGAGTAAGAGTATTAAAGTTTTGTTTTTTCCTGATACCTTGCTGACATTTTTTAGTGTTTACATGTTAATATTAGCCTAACAATGCATGAGGAATAATCCTTATCATGCTATTGCAACTGGCTTTAAACAACCCACATATTCATTCTTGTTTTCTGTGTATAGGTCGGAGAGGTGATATGATAACTAAGAGGCGTTCTCACTGTGTTTGCCCCAATTGTATCAGTGGTCTGAACAGTGCAACACGAAACTTGCATCAGAGGACACACAGCTGCCACTATCCTGGCTGCGGCAAGGTACACTTCATAATAAAATAATATAGCTCTGAAAGGTAGAAATTAACACATTTGTTGAAAGACCTTTATCAATCATGAACTAATAAATTGTTAATTATACTAGCAAGCAAAGAAACCCTGGCCCTGTTTGATGCATAGAATTCCTTTTTTCTGGACCTGTTTTTAGACTCGTTTTATACTTTCTGAAGCCATGAATCACATGACGTCAGTCAAATTATAATGCTTTTACCCAGTGAATTTTACCAGTTTTTCCTTGCTCCAAAAGGTTAAGGCTCAAAATCTTCATTACAACAATTAAATCAATCAATTAATCATTAGGCTCAAAACAGATTAAGACTTTGCCCCTTGAAGGGTGAGTTATTAACTGTCTTGGTGCTAGTACACTCACTGTGAAACTCACAAAACCATGAACACCAGAAATATTTATGGAATGTTATTGTGTTGCAAGAAATAAGCCAATAAGGCGCAAGATAACTAAACCGCAAACAGCAACGGTAATAAGTTTGTGGTTTAGAGGTTTGCTCACTTGTCCTGAACTTTATTGTGATTGGCCAGTACACAATCAACATTCCTGAAATTTTTCAGGTGTTCATGGTTTTCTGAGTTTGACAGTAACATACACCAACACATGTATGATAATAAACAATTATTGGATGAGGTTTTTGTGATATCCAGAATAATCAAGGTAGAGGTAGGCGTTATCAATCAAGCCAAAGGTCAAGGTTGATAATACTCACCAAAACCTTGATTATTCCAAGTATCATACTTCCATTTATTTGAAGAAAAATTAAAATGACAAACACACCGTCTCAAGGAACCTGAATTGATATTGTTATTTGATATCATGCATTGCATGGAAGCCTACAGATTAGCAGATAACTAACTAATCTGTTAGTTGTGCTGATTTCCAAAATTAGCTGTGGGCTCTTAGCCAATGAGAATACAGATAATGAGTACAATGTATGATAATAAAATAAATCTTAGTTCAAATCTGTTGTTTTTGGCATCAACCATTTTGGCCATGAGGTGTGGTTGTGCTCTCACTCTTAACAGATAAACAGCAACACCAACAAGAATAACAGCATTTGATTTTCTTGAAAAATAACAATTTATACAAGTAGTAGTGACCCACACCGGTAATCATTTATGACTATTAATGCAGAGGATCAACCTTGGCATAAAGGGAAAACTATTTGCATCATCTGTAATCATTTTTTTGTTCACAGGTTTATGGAAAAACCTCTCATTTGAAGGCTCATTTGCGTTGGCATAAGGGAGAAAGGCCATTTGTTTGTAGCTGGGTAAGTTGCGGTTGGATAGAAATGATAGTGGGTGCTCTGTTGCTGTTTAGTAGCATAAAAAATACTTCTGTTTATTAGTTTACAGACAACCCTGGGAAATTTGAAAACTCACACTTAGCTTAGTATCATATTATTTCTCATGTGGTGACTTTTTTAGGAGGAAAGATTTTGTTAAGGATTTTTTGGGAGTCAATGGAAGGCATAACCACAGTAGCCTTCTAGTCTCTTATGAGTGCATCCACCCCAGGCGGGGGAAAGAATTTTTGGGGGTTTGAAATTTTTTATTCCAGGATTATTTTGGGTAGGAAAATTTGGCAAGTACTTTTGGTTGGCTTTATTTAAGTAGGGGTCTTTTGGGTATTCAAAACAATCTGAAGATTTGTCAGGGTCTGCCGGGGGGGGGGGGGGGGGGTGGTAGTGGAATACCAAAATACCTGAATTAAACCTTCCAATATACCAAAAATTATACTAAAACTTGTGTAAAATACCAAAATTAAGAAAAACACGGTATACTTTATACCCAAAATTGGTCGTGAAGGAATACTTTATACCCAATTTTAAGCATAAAAATACTGTATACCTGAAATTAAATACCCCAATGTACTGTATACCCCCAAACCCTGGCCGACCCTGATTTGTGGTATGTGTACATTGTAGTGCCATGGTATGATGAATAAACAAACTCAAACATTCTATTTGTAATGTTTGTGTTTTGTGTTGTATCATTGAATACTTTCTGGAAATTTTTAACGCTTGGAAATTTGGTGTGGGATTTTTTGGGTGTTATTTTTGGTCTGGGATTTTTGGGGTTTTCTTGGAAACCCTAGGGGTTTTTTGGGGGTTTTGATATTTGCCCCCATTCAATGATCCACATCACTTGAAATTCAAAGTACCCTCCCTCTGGGGCATCCACCCTCTTTGGGAATGAATGTATAAAATGCCAAAGGAAAATCTGTGCAGGTATATTATCCAGAATAAAGCAACATTTTCAAACAATTCTTTTAGTTTTGCTTATATTTAACTATGTTGCCTTTTTTAGAATAATGGCACACATCAATGTGGTAAGAGCTTTACTCGGTCAGATGAGTTGCAGCGTCACCTGAGAATCCACACAAAAGAAAAGGCATACATGTGCAGTGTATGCCAAAAGGCTTTTGGCCGCAGTGATCATCTGAGCAAGCACCTTAGAACTCATGACACCAGTAGGAAAAAGAATGTTCAGGATAAGGACAGTGATGGTCAAGAACCTTGCCACGCAGATGGTAGAAAACTCCAGTGTGATGTTGATGATAGCGATGATGTGTTTGAGGATGATAACAAAAAAAATAATTGAGCTCATGGACAGATTGACACTTGATTGAAAGGATGGAAAACCTTTGGTTATAAAAATATTCAAAACAAGTTTCAAAGAGGTCAGAAGTTGAATGGCAATCAGACAATCACTTCAACTTCACAATGCACATGGTTCTTTGAGGAGGAGTAGATTCTGTTAATAATATTTGAAATATTATTTAGAATAATTTTTTATATATATAGCCTGATTAAAGCACAGTTAGGGTCAATTTTAGAATACTTGTTCAATTTCATGGTTAATATTCTTAAACCGTGGGTAAAGTTTTGTTGCTCAGCAAAAGTTAACCCTAGGGTACATGCTTTCTAGACTGCATGACAAGCGTTTCTGTGTGGTTTTGGAGACAAGAAAGGCTGACGAACATTGAGGAACAGGACTTGCACCCCCTCTGCTCTCTCTTACTCACCCCATTTTTTGTGCAGTCTTTCATTCTTGTTCCTCGTCCTTTGCTCCGAAACCACACAGAAGCACTTGCTACATAGGCTGCATGCTTACCTTTACTCAAAACAGGCTGACCAGACCTGTCTAGTCACAACTGAGAGAATTTCACTTTTAATTATGAGGACTATATCCAACCAGATAAGTAAGCATGGAAGTGATGAATTTTCGGCAGAAACTCCCGAGTTAAGCCATAGATTTCACTTTTAAAATGAACAGTCTGACAGCCAGTCCTGACTATTGTAAGGTTGGCACCCCTAGTCATCTGGCTAATGTTAGTTCAAAGGTGATGCTTATGGGGTATTTTTGAATTATGAATTACCAAAAAAAAGTCTTATAATTTTACAAAAACTCCATAAGAGTGTGAGTGACTCCTTTTGTTCATAATACAGTCTGAGTTGAGGCTCTTTTTTTGGGGGGGGGGGGGGGGGGGAGACAGCTATGGTCATGTGTCTAGTGTTAATCTCAAACCCCTTTAATTTGTTTTACGTATTGAGGAGTATAGAAGGAAACTGTACCTGTGTCAGTGTTTTATTATTTTGTGCTAATCTTTGTTGCTTTTGCAGTTTGATTGCATGTTATTGTCACTTGTTGCTATTTGTCATATGTTGCTGTTATAAGACCATGCTGCTTGTTGGAGTGTGGCCTCTGTGTAAGTGTATTTTGCAGGCAAGTGTGTGCTCAGAAGTTGTAAAGCAGAGAAAGACTCGGGAGAGTAAAACGTGGATCAATAGTCTGCAGGGTGCACGGCAAGTCAAAGTGATTTCTCGTGCTTGTGCATGCACCCCATTCAAATTCTTAATGCTACAGGCTGTAGAGAGAAGTATTTTCAAACTGTTGATATGCTATGTTTTATTCTAATCTATCTTTTTGGCTGTCAAGACTCTAACCAGTGTTGCAGTATTTCAAATCAGTTCATGTACATTGTTATGTGATATAATCATTGTTAGCCAAATAATTTTCATGGATGTTTACCTTGTTTCAAAGATGTTAAAACTTCTTAATGTTACATGACTATTCGTATTTACTAGAGATTATTGTTCTTTTTTGCTATTTACATGAATATTACTACAAAACAGACTTAAAATCTGGACTTATTTATTAATATACATTTTCTTATTTATTGTTGGCTTAAATATTTACCAACATTATTGCCTGAAGTTACTTAAGATTAGTTTATTTGATGTTGTTACTATATTTTTTATCTTTTCATCAGTTTCAAAAATGAATGTCAATAAAGAAGCATTCAGATGATTGCAAGGGTTAGTAAATTGGTGTATAACTTTTTTCAATTCTGGCCTAGTCTGTTCAGATAGTGGGGAGGTCATTCCTTAAGGGAAGGGGTACTGTGGAGTTTAACAGTGTGGGACAAACACAGACTGTAGACCTGCAGACTGGCAAGGCAACTGAGGTAAACATTGTTGTGAAATACTTTAACAGATTTCCTATCCCATACCTTTTAAGTCTTCTAAAAATTTAGTTTAGGGATAGGGAATCTGTTAAAGCATTTCATGACAATGTTTACGTCGTTTGCCTCACCAGTCTGCTAGTCTCGCAGTCTGCGTTGTTGCTCACCTGGAGTTTAAGTGATGGGGAGGATTGAAGGTTATTTTTTGTGGTTTGAAATCTTCCATTCTAGGTTTTTTTGGTTGGAATATTTTCTGTTGGTTTGATGGATAAACTTTTTGTGTTATAGCATTCAATCCTTTATGAAAAATTTTAAGCTTCAAAAATTCAGCATGGGATTTTTGGGGCGATAATTTTTGGTCCAGGAGTGCTTTTTTATTTCACTGGAATAATTGGAAGCCATGAAGATTTTTTGGAGTTTTGATATTTGCCCCCTTTCAATCCTCCCTGTCACTTTAACCATTTAACCATGGGATACCCCCCCCCCCCGCCCGAGTCATTCAGAAGTTAATTAGCATAATAAAAATCATTGCCAGTGTGGAGCTCTCCATTACCTGTTTTCAAACCGAGGAGGACTGGGTACGTCTGTATGTTATGGGATAAACAACACAAGATCTGCATAGCCAGAAAGAACACACCGTACATTACAAAATCCCCAAGTTTGTTTTTAATCAGGAAAATATAGAAGTACCCAGTCCCTCTCGGTTTGAATTTGGCAATGTATGTAAAATGGAGATTGAGCCTAGTAGCAGAAGGTAATGAAACGGCTATCTGACTGGATAGTAACTGGCGAAGTCTAGCCCAAATGCAGAATTATGACCATTTCAACAAAGGCTGCTGGCTGTACTTTTAGTCACCTTCGATCAGGCTGAAAATCCAATTCTCACTGAAGTCATATGATCATATGCATTTCGGTGACGTATCCGAGACTCAAAAACTCGCTGGGACCACGTGACCCGAAATGCATCGGCCGCGCGCAATAATGAGGCCTAGGGACTAGGCAAGGTTTGTACAACTTCGTAAGGGGTTCTAGGAGGGCTTATAACCAGACTAAAAAAAATGTTTCCAAACAAGCTACAAAGCAGTGCTGATCAAAATACTTTTGAATGTGATCGCTTTTTTAAGCTTCAAAACATCGTAAAAAGTCGAATTCATTTCAATATTAGCAAGAGGGTAGCTTATATTCGGGGGGGGGGGGGGGAGACTTACAAACGGATGCATTTTTTTGTGTACGGGTAGTTGGGCCTAAAAATGGGGGGGGGGCTTATAATCGGACATTTACGGTAGCCAAATAAGGGAGAGAGACTCGGCCTATGGTGGCAAGTCTCCCGGTACCACCCTTGAAAGTAAAAACTGATAATTCCACAGCCTCTAGATGATTGTAACGTCGGTTGCATCTGAAGCGTGCACACCTCACGAAAAAACATGTTCTAATTGGGTGCAACCATGACATGTTTTGCCGCCAAACTGTTGAAGGTTGGGGTGGCGTTAGACGAATGTTCACGAGCACACTCTAACCCACACTCCATTACCCTCACCCTCATCCTATCTATTTTTCTCGGAAAGATTGTAATGGTGCCCCACCCCAGGGGGAGAGGTACTGACCCTTGATGTAGGAAGCAGCTCTGCCATTACAAGAAATAAGACCAAAAAATTTAAACTTATTTTGTAAAATGTATCTGAGCATTAAATGATATTATTTCCCTTAGGGAGAGTTACGCGGGCGTAGCCATTTTCCGTTCTTCTTCTTCTTTTTTTTCATAATACCCACATCAATTTTGCCTAAACCACAGTTCGCCTACAAAGTATTCCTCGCCTACATTTGCTTTCTTACCAAAGTGACGAGGGTAATATGGTACGAAGGAAAGGAATTTGAATAGCAATGTGGTAGCCTGGTTTTAGCATAAGACAAACTGAAACTACGAAGCACACATACTCCAACCCACGGCTTAACTTTTAAATTCCACAATAAAATTCTGGGGCGCGCGCAATAAGACGCAATAAACGAATCCTAGGCAACGGAAAGTTTATTTTCCTGTTTAGGATATACGTTCGCACAGTTTGCGTAATGTGCAAGTAACACTTGTGACTATCGTATAGCAAGTAATATTGGCGTTTTGTGCTTTTATCCTTTAAAAGAGTGACTTTAAAGTCATGTTTGGATCACTTTTTTCCAAGTTAAGAAAGAGAGAAAACATGGTTGACCCAGGAATAACTATCTTTCCCAAGCCAACCAAAGACAAAAGTTCAAGGAAGCCTTCTAATGAAGACTCAGCATCTCATGAAGACATAGGATTTCAGGAAAATGGAGATCAGACAAAAGTGTCGGAAACTCGTTCTTTGGCATCGTCTCATCAGGGCGAGAACTTGATAAAAGATGCGGTGCCAAGTCAGTGCGAGGCTGATGCCGTGCGCGCATTAGATCATGAAAAGCAAGTACTGTCTGCTATAAACTCACAAACGTGGCGCCTCCGCTTGCCGCGAGGAATTCCAATCATCTTTTGGAGAGTGCACGTGAGATTCTAGCAATCCATGACCACAGGACGTCTTCAAGTTGCAAAGCTGTACAGCCTCTGAGTTCGATTAATTCCCCTTTTCCGGAGCAAAAAGAAGTGGCTGACGAGAAGACAAGAGTTTCGCGGCGTTTAAGGAGACGTGGGAAAGTGGCGTCAGAAATCACTTTGGCGGACGTGTACGAAAAAAAGTGCGCAGCAGAGGAAAGGAAGCTGAGGGAGCTAGAACGCATACGCGATCAGCTTGAGTCTAAAATTGAACGGAAGAAGCAGAAGACTGAGAAAAGAAAGGTGAAGCAACAGCAGAGAAGGGAAAGCAAAAAGAAACAGAAAGAGATGCGAGAAACGTGTGCGAGGAAGGTCAAAGACAGAGGAAGCTGATTTCCTTATCTAATTGCAATTTAGCTTGCGTGGCAGGAGAGGGAAAAAAGAGAAGGGATTGGAAAGATTTGGACCATTCAAGCTTTTCTTCCCCTCCCCTTCCCATTTTTTGGTTTTACGCAAGCTACTTGCATGCACGAAAAATTCTAATTTGTACGGTTGGGTTCTCACCCGGGTGTAAAGCGTCCTTTTCACGATAACCAGTTCTCGAAAGTGACGACAAGCTAGAGCCAAGGACAGAGACGTATTAAGAAAAAAGAAAGGAGAAGGGTAGCCTAGTTACTCCGCTTAGCATTTATAGCCAAATTCACATGCTCAGGGGCGTAGCTTCTGTTAGCACGATACACACGTGCGTGCCTAAAAAAGTGAAGGGTAAAAATATAAAAGGAAATGAAAGAAAAGAAAGCGAATATTAACGTTAAAAGCCGACGTTTCGGTATCATCATGACACCATTCTCAAGGCAAAATGAGTAAATAATTAATGCGAAGATTTGATTTCTATTGACTATTTTCCAATTGCCCATAATACACTCTCTTTGCCCCCCAAATTTTGCATAACTCATTGTCTTAAAATGCTCTTGGGAAAATGCAATACTCCCAGGAGCATTTAAAAACAATGGTTTATGCAGAATTTGGGGGGCAAACAGAGTGTATTATGGGCAATTGGAAAATAGAGAATAGTCTCTACAAATTAACATAATAACAAAGGATCACAAGTTCTTCAAGTGAATACCTTTGCGCGAAACGAGTCCGCCTGCACGTCTAGGGATGGTTTGAGTTTTCTTATAAAGAGCATCTCCTTAATTAGGCAATTAAATTTGTTAGAACCTTTAGTGAGCACGTAAAATTGTTCTGAAAGAAAAGGTGGTACGTCCGAGTTATGTTCGCTATGATAATGTTTACAAGTTGACGACGATTTCAATGTAACCTGTGCGATGCAGGATATGCTGGTTATACTCGCGGCCACCTTCACGAACGCGTTGATGTTGTTTTCTATAAATATATCATAAATAACTGTTATTTAATAAAGTGCAATAAACAGCAAGTAAAGTATTGTGTTTCCAGAGAAAAGATAGTACACCGTATATTAAATATATGGATAAACAATCTGAATTTCTATCATTTCCTACAATTTACTGTGGGAAAACCAGAGTTGATAACCACTTGATCATTTTCTAAACAACGTTTCCACGAGTTCTTTCTATAGACTGATAGTAATTGTTACTTTCCAACATGTAAATTAATAGGACATTCAATGTCATTTTCGATTCTTTTAAGTCTCGCGGCCTAACTAACGCCAGTGAATGCCAGTATCAACGGAATGTGCCGCAGCATTACTATCTTTTGGATACCAGAGTATGTTAAGTACATAAAAACAGAGAAAGACTGAGAGAGAGATTTTTTTCCCTTATTAAAGATTGTGAAAAATTTAAATCACATGAAAAATGACTAATTTTATTATGTGTCACTCGAACAATGAATACTTAAATAGGGTTTCTTGTTTCGGGGGCAATAGTTACAGAACTACATCACCAACATTTAGTATTGTTCCAGGTCTTATATCCCACTTAACGCGGATTTCAGTATTTGGCCAAGATGAAATGCTAAACCCGATCTACGTAGTCCTTCTGTAAGACATTAAACCGCAGAAAAACATACTCTTTTACTTGATTCGGCAGGGATCGCACACATGTTACCTCGGCATAAAATCATAGTGTAGTCTCTTATCATAATTAAGCGGTTTATATTTGTTACTTTTTCCGACAATTTCCTTCATGGTTTTCTTTTTTTTCTTTTTACACTGTAAGTTATTATCAAATTGGGTGGACCTGCTCGCAGAGTTCTTCTTCCCTAATCGGTCCTTCCCCACTCCTCTCTTCATGTCTGATTATAATGACTTGTAGGAAAAGAAAATGGGATAAATTAAATTACAATTTTATCTCATTTAATAATTTATTATTTCGTTTTACCGAAAATAATAGGCCAGGACAACGTGGTGTGGCGTGGAAGTGTTGAATACGTCAGTTCATGGCAAAGCCATCTTTCACTTCAACGAGGGTTATGGGTTTTCTTTTAGGAACATGCAGTCTCACGAACGTCAAAGGCTTTGAAACGGCCGTTCAGGGCACTTGAAAATCTGCAGTTCTCGCGCAGTTTTGGATAATTAAATCTCATGTGTGGTCGTCAGCCTTGTGTCGTTTTTAGAACTTAAATATAAGGCTGAAAGATTGACTCCAACACCAGGGATAAAAAGATCAGGGCTAGCCGGTGCTTCGCCAGCGCACCCCATGCCATACAATATAAACACTACATGTGAACAAGCAGATCTTTACTCAAACGCGAAATATTATCATCATCATCATCATTAGTCAGTAGTCTGAACTGTTATGGTAATACCAATATCATTCCTTTATAAATTGAAGCTCGTAGCTATGAGTCTGATCTGACCTAAGCCGTTGTCATCGACACCCACACCGCTGTTTTTTCTTCACCAAATTCAAAACAGAATATATAAATGATAAAAAAAATAGTGAGGGACCTTTTAACCATTCAGACCATCTTCTAAAAATTGGGGAAAATTAAGGCTGATACTCTGAGTCAAAGTAAAAATTCGGGTCAACCTCGTCCCCAGGGCTTTTGGGAAAAGCCCTGGGGACGAGGTCGAATTCGGGTCGATTTCAGAGTCGCAGGTACAAGAGAGTGCCTTCCAAAACCTACACTTAATAACTGATCTGATGCGGTTAGTTATAAATAACCTAAGGTAGCATTTCTGAAAGGGGTTCCAATCATTTTCAGTTTAAACCATCCTCATAAACAAATTACACATACACCTGACATATGCTCTTATGCCACTTCAAAAAAATCAAGTACAACAATTTTTTTTCTAACTTCAACAGGCTGAATGAATACGCAAAAATGCCTAAGTCATATTGTCTGTTACTAACAGTTTTTGTACGTGTCACCTCAGAAGTGCAACGGAATGCGGATTTCTTAGTTGGTTTCCTGAGATTTATCTCTACTACAATATCGCTTGAAAACTGAAAAGACAAATACATTGAGTGCGCAATCGAAAACCCTAATTTATCGTATTGTTTTAAGTTTTTAATAGTTTTTCTTTCTTTCTCTCTTTTTTTTTGCGGTTAGTTATAAATAAGTAAAGGTGGCATTTCTGAAAGGGGTTCCAATCGTTTTCGGTTTAAGCTATCCTCATAAACAAATTACACATATGGTCTTATGCCACTTCAAAAAAAAAAAAATCTAGTACGATAACAGAGGTGAGTGTACTTATGGCGTGACGTTCGACATGTACTTTTAAATATTGACTAATTATAACGGTTTTTGTGATGATAGCATGCGACTACAGCGCTTTTGATAATTGCACGGTTCGGTTGGCCGGACGTATATTTCAAAAATATTTGAAAATAAACCTCTAAAGGTAATATTTAATCAGTCTGACAGGATCAATATTCTCACTCCCCATCCGGAAAAAGAAGGTAAATGCTGGTTTTAATTAATTAATTTTTTCATTTTCATTGTTATCTCAAATACACTCCTGCAGAAAATACCATGAAAACAACACATAAGTCTCAGTACACCTGATATATACTTGGTACAAAAGTTGACAGGCACCTACTCATGCGAGGACAAAGCCTTATTTATTCCCCGCCTCCTCCGGTCCATGCTAGATGAGTTTTGGACCAAAAAATGCTGCAATATCGGTGCAATACGAAGAGTTTGACACTGTTACCACATCTTCCCGCCCTTTAACAAATAAAACCATCAAAATATTAAAACACGATTGCAGAGTAGTGAGCAGAATTTATCACTATTCCATCAACACGTCCCACGAATGTCAAGTTGTAATGTTTAATAGAAATTAGTTTTCACTTTAGTGGTCCCTAACAGCACTAAAAGAGATCAATCTACCTTCTCCAAACATTTTCAACCATATCGGTCACTCCTTACGATAAAAAACGTCTTTACTATTGTTGACCTTGCCACAAGTTTCATCCAAGATGGAAAGCGAGCAGTTTTAATTAAGGACCAGCAAGCCACATGACAATTTCTCCCTTTAAAAAATATTTTTTTGTGCAGTATTATTTCATCTTTTATCCGTCAACGGAACTCAACTCAGTGCTGGCACGCTCAAAATCATGTACCTGACAATTTAATATTCTATAATTAATTACCATCAGACCCCGCGCGCGCCTCAACTTAATCCCCAATCTTCTCTCGTCCCAAAAAACACTTAAATAGCGACTGGGTACGAGTCTGCAAACTTCACGCGTGCATACATAAATACGGACGTTAACCATGAACAAACTATTTTAAATCCTTCATGTTAAAGCGAACGACAAACGCAGGCGCTGATCTCCTACCCGCACGTCTCGCTTCACCTCGCGGGTAGCCTAAATATTACCTCGCGAGTGGCAAATTTTCACGCGCTATCGCGTATTTCGCTCGCTCAACTGTCCCCCATGCCAAAGAACTTGCGGTCATCAAAATTTGCATAAGAGCCGTTACTACAAAACTATTAATCAACAGCCACTTCGTTAAGCAATGAATCGAAACAAGAACACTGCACATGTTAATTCTCAGACGTCGGAGGTCGCTGGCAGCCCCTTTCGCTTCCCTCCAGCGAACGACCTAGGACGTCTGAGAATCAGGCTACTTAAAAAACTGGCCGTTATTTTCAATTCCTATTTACCAAGAGCCATAATGGCTCTTGTATTACCTATTACGTGACTACGGACCCGGTGGCAGACCATTTTATTCATTGGAGTTATAAAATTTACATTCATCGACCACGGGACCGCGGACCGCGGTGGCAGTCCGTTTTACAGTGCGATTAGTGGGTCGGGTATTCTGCAATTGCTCCGTGAGCTTTATCGAGAAGAACAACGTTTCGTTCCTGCTGCAAACCGATAAAATAATAATCGATCCAAAGTCGATTAGTCGGTTGAAAACAAACAAGAAACGATTTCAACCAGCCACGGGCTTTACCAAAAAAACCGCCGCTTTGAGAGCTTTTGAGTTAGAATAGATCGATGGTTTTGAGAGATATAGCACAACAAGTAAAAGCTATGCCGCTCTGAAGGTACAGTATTTCGAAGCGCTTGTAACCTAAATATTTCTTTTCAGCGTCAGATTTATGCAAATTTTGAAAACAACGCGAGTTTCGAATTACATCGTTAGCAGTTCTATTATTTTGAAACCTATCGCCTTTTATTAATATCCTTTTTACATGCGGGGGCGTTTGGGTCGTCCCAATGACTCCTACCCTTTGACAACATACAGTGTTACCTACAGTATTACACATTACATATCTTTACGTGTTAAAGATACATGTCGAGCTTCGAATTCCCCTTAAAAAGGTTTAAATCAAGGACCAAAACTGTAAAATCTGCTCTAAATATTGCTGTCACGCTACTCACGCGGATGAGGTCGCTTACCATGACGATATAGAAATTTGGTCACGTGGGTGAACACGCTATATATTTATATATGTAATTCAGACTCTGTAAAGTCATTTGCCGCGCGGATGCACTATTTGAGCGCGACGTAGGAAAAGAGAGAATAACAAAAATGGTTCCCTCCAAGTATTTTTTCTGGAGTGCACTGTTTGGAGGAATCATCGGTGGTATTTGTGGTGTTATGTTGACTTTCAAGATTTACGTAAATGGGAACGAAGAACCTGAAGAACCAGCGGAGGACCCCAATGAAGAAGAACTTCAGCCAGCGATACAGGAGGAGATGATCTTGGTTAGAGAACCTGTGGAACACGATGAAAGAACTGAAAGATCTTATTGAAAATGTATGAGTGGTAAGTTTTGTTTCCTTTTTTCTCTTTTCGCATTTCTAAATCGCTAATAACCATTAATTAGCAGAGAATTCTCCCCAATGACTTTTTTAGTTTTTAAGAACCCTTTTCATCAAGGGAATGTTCAGAACAATGTTTGTGACCGGCTAGAGCATAGAATGCAGCTTGGTTACGTGTTTCTCAAAGTAGAGAAAGGATCTTTAGTTAAGACCTATCTAGAATAACTTCAACTAATATAAGTGAAGCTGTAAAACCTTTCTACATTTTTTTTACTTTAAATCTAACAATTTGGGGCTCATATTCTGAAAAATTTTGAGGGAAACGTGTGATGTGTCTGTGTGCTCTCTGGTGTGTCACTGTGTCTGTGTCTCTCTGTGGATTATCTACTTTCTTTTTGCACCCACGTCACGTCACGGGGAATCCCCGAATAGTTTCGAATTCTCGCATAGGGAAGCCACGCTGCAAATGGAAATTAAATAAGAGGTAAAATCTTTCCTGTTTTGTTTTAGGGACTGGTCAAAAAGTATAGGGGGGGGGGGGGTGGGCCGGAGCAGAGAGGGGGTGGGTCATGAGGTTTTGAGCCTAGTGCAAGGGGTGGGTCGTGCAATTTTCAGCTACCCTTAGGGGGTGGGTCACCCTATTTTATTACATAAATAGGCACTAACTATTAACGAGACAGTTGACTACACTTGTTATATAAAACACAGCCAGCTGGAATTATTGCTAAAATACTCAGAAACCTCAATGTTGTGCGAAAAAATACAAAGGGTGTCCGGCCGCACACCTATACGGGCGTGGAACCCTCTGTGAACCTTTTTTTTTCTTGGCTCTACGAGCATGTCCTTTAATGATTTTCCTTTTTTGTAAGGAAATGATTGGTGGTTCTTTAAAAATTTATTGAGGTTATAGTTTGTTTTGTATAAGATTCCATTTTTTCATTCAAGCTTCCTTTATAGTAGACACTGAGGGCTGATATTGTGACACGATTGGCAATTTTTCTTTTTCCTCCTGTTGTTTTGTTTTAGAAGTTTAGACTCCCTTTGGTGAATTTTATTTCTGATAGTAGGTTTTCTATCAAAGATTGTGGGTAGCCTCCGTCCATCAAGCGTTTTTTTTTTTTAAATTTGAATTATTTTCCTCAAAGGTTGTTTCTGAGGAGTTTTTTTGACTCCAGGTGAAATGTGTATACAAGAAGGTTTCCGTTTTTTTAAAATGTGTCTTTGCATCAAGGATAGATTTTACCTTGAATCTTGTGCCTTTGTATACAACTGTGTCTAAAAACGCAGTCTCAGTGTCAAATGTTTCGGCCGTGAATTCAATAGTTGGGTGATGTAAGTTTGCTTGTTCAATGAAGGCGTCGATGTCTGGTTTACTCATGTCCCATAGGGAAAACATATCGTGTATGTAGCATTTCCAAACTGTTTTTCTGAAGACAGTTTTGCTTAGAGTTGTTGTTTCAATATATGTCATGAAAATATTGCCAAAGGAATCAAAACTGCTGTCTTTGTGCCCATTGCAGTTCCATAGTTTTGGAGGTAGTGCTTTCCATTGAAGTGGAAGAAATTTTCTTTGAGGATTAATCTAAACATTTCCGGCAAATAATGTGTAGGAATGGGTTGTCTTTCTAGAAATTTTCATTTGCTTTGTAACAGACCATTTCAATATACCCTCATTTTGCTGTATATGTGTGTCAAGCTCATAACGTCCATCGAAACAAGAAATGTTCGGTTTTTCACTTTTGTCTTTTCAGTGAAAGGTATGATTTCTGTGATTTTGATATTGGTTGTAGCAGCTAGTGTATCAACAAATTTTGTCAAGCACAGAACAAGGTTTTATTGGATTATTAAGAGGAAACCAAACATCCATGTTTTAACTAGGGGGTGGGTCATGCAATTTCCAACCTTGCTTTAGGGGTGGGTCAGTCATTTTTGTGCCGAATGGAGGGTGTGGGTCATTTTTTTTTTTATCAACCACATTTCCAAATGCTCCGGCCCACCCCCCCCCCCCCCCTATACTTTTTGACCAGTCCCTTATTCCTGAATCTGCTGTGGTGCGAAGTGAAATTGAAGTTGTTTTACGATGCAAAAACTAAGTTCAAGTCGATGCTTTAACCGTCGTTGATTTCACAACGCTTTTAGCCTGCGCAGCTGGCGGGACTGGCATTTTTTGCGTGGGAGTTTTGTATTGTTTTGGCGGCGGAGCCGCGAGAAGGGTGGGTTTACAACTCAATTTGAAAATCCCTCGCGGCTTCGCCACTCGCTGCGCGCGGACTCACAGCTGGTGTGCGTCACGAGATTCGACCAATCAGAATGCGTCATTTGTAGGCTGATGGTATATGTACATATGGTGAAATTTTCGCTTTATTCCAAGCTTGTGTCGATAATTTCGACACTATACCCCTTGGAAAGTTGTTGGAACACTTTATCTTGATAGTAGTTGCGTTACTTTTCAATATTTTGCTTTCTTGAGCGTTTGCGACAAGTCTGAATTGCTCGGTCATGTGCAAACCGCCATGATGATTTGATTGTAATTTTCGCCGAACTTCTTGGATTCATTCCTGGTTACTGGTAGCGGTTTTATCGGATTATTTCGGTCAACTTGTTCCTTCAACCTTTCTTCTTTGTAAACTTCGGGGTCTACCCGGGTCTTCCTCTGATAGTTTCCCCGTTATGAGGCGTTGAAAGTGTCTTGGAATGAAGAGATTGTCTCAGCGAGTAGCACAAGTCCCGGGAAACGGGCTGAGAAACTTGTTTCCGACGTGAAGTGAGTAACGCAAAATCCACGAAGAGTTTCTTTCATTTTAAGCCACAAAAGGTATAGACTGTTCAAAGTCCTCTATTTTTCCGTAAGATCATCGAGAACGAGCGCTTTGTGGTACGGGCTGCCATCTTGCATGAGTGTCAAAACTACTTAGGGGGCGGGGCGGTTATGCAACGTGGCGTCTTGCTGTGAGCGATAATAGTGAGTTCACGCAACAGGACGGTGGAAAGAAGAGGACGGCAAAACGCTCGAGCGTGACAAACGTGACGGGACTATTACTTGCGTGTTTTGTCGCGAATTCACTTAAAATTGATGTTTCTTTCTCTTCTACAAAAAGATCTGTTCAAAGGAATGTGAAGTTTGGCGGAAGCAAAGCAAAAGCAAAATTATTGTCACGCTTGTCACACAAGGTTTGCCGTCGTCTTTCCTCTCCCGTCCTGTTGCGTAAGTTCACTATTATCGGACATAAAGGCAGGACATCGGTTTTGTTGTGCAGGAAGTGCATAAAATATCCATTTTTATTATACCCATATCCCGTGACTGACTGTTTATATTTAGAAGAGAACAAAGCCATATCAGTAGCTATATTGAAATCTTGAACCTAGGATCTTATAGAAACAGAAATATTTTCCACATTAATTTGCTCCAAATTTAAAGACTGTTCACAGTCCTCTATTTTTCCGTAAGATCATCGAGATCGAGCGTCTTGTGTTACGGGCTGCCATGTAGCATGAGTGTCAACCGCCCCCTCGCCGGTACATCTGAAAATCAAGATACCCGTGACAGTAAGACGCGGTACATATCTAAACGATCTCACGAAAAAATAGGGGACTGTGAACAGTCTACAAAAGGTAAATAAGTTTGAATATTGTGATAACCTTTAGAAACAAAACTTTTTCATAACCCAGTACGGAAACTGAAAGCGTGTCTTAAAAATAATTTGCATGCAGTGTGTGCTATTTATATGCAAATCTTTACGTAAACTTACGCGAGGGAATAAATCTCTACCAAAACACAAAACCATTTTATAAAATAACTGAGATAGTACGCGTGATCTGATTGGTCAAAAACCTATGGTTTATTATACCGGTAAACCCATAGAAAAAGGCATCCGGACCACGAGCCATAAACAAAACCGGCTATTGATCTGCAAACGATTTTAGAAAGGCTAAAAACAGAACAAGTTACTTACCCAGCCCTTCTTAATATTAAAGCGTTGGTTTCCACATTTTATTACTGAGCGTCACAATTCGCTACTGCCATAGTTTTAGAAGTTATAAAGTACAAAGCTGGAAAACAGTTTACATTTCACGACGATGCCAAATCGCAGAGAATGACAACAACTGTGTGAATTTCTGGTGTACAAAGTCTCTAGGAAAACTTAACAATGTGCCAACCAGCAACAAAACGGATAGTTTTAGCATTCTTGATTTATTTTATCTCAAACTTAAATTCCTTAATGAAAGAAATTGTTCCAAAAAGAGATCTCTGATCAAGATATGGTACAAAATCGGCCGCTGTAGGTTGTAAACAAGCTGCCAACGATGATGAAAGATGTCAGAGTTTTGGGCTGGTTTTTTCCAACATTTGCACAAATTATTCTGTGATATCGATGCCATAACCTACCTCAAACCACCTCACTTCACGAATCGACAAATATTAACGCCAATATGTGACTACGGCAAAGAAACCTTTCTCCACCACTGACATATTTCCATCGGTCGCTGCACAGGTAGCCCAAGCTCGAAATATGAGCATCGGCGAGCATCGGCATTGTTGCGTAACATTCAAAATATAAGGATTTGTATGGGAAAAAAAACTTTCGTTTCTGTAACCTACGAAAATGAAAGGATTTCAATAAAAAACAGCTTACCTTACTTAAAATGTGTGTTAAATCTCTCCTGTGTGGTCCACGGGCCGATTTATGGCCGTTTTATGGGTTTTTATGTTAACGGTTTTCTCTCTATATAAAGGTTTACCAAGGTTGGGCACTCCAGCGAAGCGGCTCGACTGATCCACCGAAGGAAAACGGCCGTAAATTCGCTCCAGCTGCTCCAATCGCCACCAAATTCCGCCTAGGTAACACACGATAGTTCTCCTCTCCATTCGTTACCTTGCTTCAAGACGCCTTTGCACCGAGAGCGAATCAAAGGTCGCCAATCTCTGCAAACCTTCCCGATTGAAGCCATCGACAGAGGCTCGGGATGAGCTCCGCGTTACCCAAACGGTTGAAAGATAGCTTAGCGACCCGGCCTGAAATTCAAATTACTCACACTCGGGGTGGGAGACAGTCTCTTGCTCCCGTTGACATCAATACCCTTGGGCCCGACCCTCACAAAGGCTAACTTGCACGCATTGTTCTCATTGACCAATCGGAGCTCAAACTGGCGAAATTTGAATTTCAAAACAAAGTACGGAATCGGAATCGTACAGATTCTGTAGTTTGCGAAATGAAAATCTGTAGTTGTAGGAAAAATGGGGGACTACTCGTAGTCTATTCTCGTTGCGTCTACTCGGATATTCTAAACAGAAAATTCCCCCCCAAAAGCTGTTTCGTCCAGAAAAGTTTAACTTAAGCTCAGGCGCTCAAGTTAAGCCCTGTCAGTCGGGGTTACGAACTGGATGGGTGACCCACCGCGAAGATTGTCTTAGAGGTCCATACGTTGTTCTTTTTTTTCTTCTTCTTCTTTTTGGGGTATTATGTGGTCTTATTGTTAACAGCGTATTGAAAAGCAGATTTAGCATTTAGCGTCCGGATTTAGAAAAACAAAAAAACAAAGAACAAATACGGCCCGGTGGAGTTCGCCCGAAAATTATTATTCTTCGGGCCGTAATACAGAGCTGGAACTTTGCAGACTTTGATCTATATATCGGCGGGGAAGCCGGCAAACTAAGAAAACTGGGTTTTCGACAGTGTAAAACGATCATAATGCCTCTGAGTCCAATCTCCTATTCCTCCATCTGTCTCTTGTTGTCGGCGTTGCCTTTGCTGTGCTAACAGTGCTAAGCGATGTTTCTTCTGCTCCGCGGTTTCTTGTTGACGTCTTCTCCTTCGTTGTTCACGCTGAATTTGAAGTCGGCATTCTCCAGAGTATTTTCATTTCGCAAACTACAGATTTTCATTTCGCAAACTACAGAATCTGTACGATTCCGATTCCGATTCCGTACTTTGTTTTGAAATTCAAATTTCGCCAGTTTGAGCTCCGATTGGTCAATGAGAACAATGCGTGCAAGTTAGCCTTTGTGAGGGTCGGGCCCAAGGGTATTGATGTCAACGGGAGCAAGAGACTGTCTCCCACCCCGAGTGTGAGTAATTTGAATTTCAGGCCGGGTCGCTAAGCTATCTTTCAACCGTTTGGGTAACGCGGAGCTCATCCCGAGCCTCTGTCGATGGCTTCAATCGGGAAGGTTTGCAGAGATTGGCGACCTTTGATTCGCTCTCGGTGCAAAGGCGTCTTGAAGCAAGGTAACGAATGGAGAGGAGAACTATCGTGTGTTACCTAGGCGGAATTTGGAGGCGATTGGAGCAGCTGGAGCGAATTTACGGCCGTTTTCCTTCGGTGGATCAGTCGAGCCGCTTCGCTGGAGTGCCCAACCTTGGTAAACCTTTATATAGAGAGAAAACCGTTAACATAAAAACCCATAAAACGGCCATAAATCGGCCCGTGGACCACACAGGAGAGATTTAACACACATTTTAAGTAAGGTAAGCTGTTTTTTATTGAAATCCTTTCATTTTCGTAGGTTACAGAAACGAAAGTTTTTTTTCCCATACAAATCCTTATATTTTGAATGTTACGCAACAATGCCGATGCTCGCCGATGCTCATATTTCGAGCTTGGGCTACCTGTGGTCGCTGTACGTTCATATAAAGTTACATGCGACTACTTCGCAAATGCAGCCACGTCGTTACCGCAGCATTTCTTGATCACAATTAATTCCAGAAAACAGATCTTAAACCACTGCGGCTTGTAAGAAGTGAATGAAGTCCTCTATTACAATAGCTGTCAGTTCCGTCTGTAACAACGAAATTCTTACGGATCGACTCAACAAAATACAGCTGCGTACAGTCTGATGTTCAATTGATTTCTACTTCTGTAGTAAACAAACCATGAACGTATTCTTTCATTGTACGTTCGCATGAATATGTGTTGACTTTTCCTGTAAAACAGCTTTCATAAGTTATCATGTAATGAGCGCAAAAACTCGTGTTTTGAAGTGCTGCTGTTTATTGTTTGACTGAATGAGTTTTGAGAAAGTTCAACGCTATTAAATCGTGAGTCATGATTGGCTTATGATGACTTTAGAGAGAAGACGTGACTTGATCACGGTACTAGAACCATATTTTTTGCCTAAATACTCCATTCTATTAAAAGTTATTTTATAAAAGCAATAGACCACACTTTCTATGGGTTTACCGGCGTGATAACCCACTTGGGATGTTGGAAGAACACTCGAAAAGCTTGTAAATCACTCGCCTTCGGCTCGTGATTTACAAGCTTTTCTCGTGTTCTCCCAACATCCCAAGTGGGTTATCACGCCGGTAAACCCATAGAAAGTGTGGTCTATTGCTTAATTATAGCGATTTCGTTGACGATTTTATAGTTGTGTCAAGTGTGCGATTTTGGTTGCGTTTCTTATTTACTGCCTGACGTCGTTTGTTTCATTGGCGTATTTATAGCTATTTCGAGCCGTGTTGTTTCTTACACTCCTTTACTGTCTAGAAGTCATTAAAAGCAGTTTCCAGCCGTTTCCAAGTGATTTTGAGGGGGGTCTTCGTTTTCTACACACCGGGGGATTGTGTAGAAAACGAAGACCCTGGTCGCAATTTGTATAATTGGAGATATTGTTGCTTCTTACACATCTAAGGTCGAGATACCCGTTTCTAGATATTTATAAGTGATTTTCAGGGGGTCTTCGTTTTTGGGTCTTAGGTATTAGGTCTTCGTTTTCTACCCACTCCATCTTCACAGGACTTAGCATAAAGAAATTTTAACCTTCGTCTTGCATCTTAGTGGAGAAAGGGCAGGAAATGCGATATTTCAAAACGATCAAACCCATAAAAATCGCGAGGTCGAAGCGTGGAACTAGCATCAAGCACCCCTTGTCCGCCGATTTAAATAATTTATTAGGGCAAAACCCTGCTGGAATAAAGACAGTTTTCGATAATTGAAAGTCATCTAAATAAATATTCACTTGCGAGTTAAAACAGCATGGCTTAACAGGGTCGTAAACGAGAAACGGTTAATAATGGAAACATTTTCCATTATTAATCAGATACCCAAGATTAACAGTGCTCATTGACCCCCTAACCCTTTCGACGCCTGCTACGCAGGCTACTTACCTTGGATGAGTTGCATCTTGAAATTCAGGTCGTTGAAAAGACAGAATTCACACAGGTATGTCAGGGTGCTCGTGCTATATTAAGACTAGTAATAGTTGACACTACAGCTGCCCCCGTTCTGTATATTGTCGGTCAATAGTATTCTTGCTGGTTGTGTAGCTCTTTGAAATATACCGATTCATAATGAAGATTTTCACACATATTCCATACAATAGGTGAGATGTAAATACAGAAAACGCAAGGTTCCATGCACAGTTTTAGTTTTAGTTTTAGTCTACTATGTCGGAGACTGAGGCTAGTATTTGTGATTGCGTGATTGTGCAGACTTGAGTTGATGACAGAAAACCCACGTGATGGATCAAATTAGTTAGATAAGTGATTTTGTTAAATAGCCGTGAATGATATGTGTCAAGGACCGGAAATTTACCCGTAGGCCATTTTCATGCAATGTTCAGTATAATTTATAAACGATAAGCGCTTGTGATTTTAAGTCGAGTCGTTGAGTTGTTGTCGTTGTTGACCCTGTAAACCAGTCGTGAGATCGCGCGAGCTGTGACCTGTTGAGTTTGAACCTTTGAGAGTGATTCCAAGCCATTAAACCTATCAGTGGACCTGTGAGTATAATTTGCCTTGAATTATTCCTTTTCCTTTGTGACATTTGTGGGGAATCGATTCCTGGAGGCAAGCGTGAGCGGTCCCTTCGGGATTTTCTGTTTTTACGTCATCCTAACCATTTCGTACTTGCGGGCGCAAACAATAGAAACGTCCGTCTTTAGATAATTTTCAATTTTAATGCGCTTCTTTCTTCGTCTGTTTTATATGTTCCATCTTCGCTATTCGAACTGCCGACTACTAAATTCTGCACGGTATAATCGCATAATTTGTCAAACAGTAGAAAACACGTCATTTTTTGAGAGGCTGTCGTGCATATTGCACGCGTTGGCGAAAGGTTACCAAGGTTACAAATCCAATTTCGGATTTCACGTTCCTTTCGACCGAGAAATCTGGCAAATCTTGGATCAAAAATCCGTTTTTGGATTCGCCGAAAGGAACACACCCTGACTGTATATTTGAACTGTAAGTACTGTCCTTAATATACGCGCGAGTTACTAGGGTGCCTCTTCGGGATTTCGCCTCTGGGCGAAATCCCTGCGGGGGCAAATATTGTGTACAAGCATAAAAACTCTTCCTGAGTGTTTAGTTGAAGTGATTTTAGTTTGTCTTAAACAACCAATTCTGGGCTCAAGAAAGGTTAATTCTAGGTCTGTTTTAGTCGGGCATCTCGCTACGAGCCTCATAGTTTGCGAGATTGAAAGGTCATAATGTCTGTTGTTCATTTCGTTAAACATCTGTCGCTTTTGCCACGCGTGTGTTTCCAGCGATTAATTTGTCCTTTTTAAGCAGGGCGGATAAAGGTTCCCAACATTTATCCGCCCTGTTTTTAAGCCCTTAAACTAGATACTTTCAACTGTTTTTTATTCACCTCAAGGGTCAAATTGTTAAAACGCACTTGAAATTTCTGTAGGTACCTTTTTTTAACACGAGAAAAGTATGTAAATCATATATCTGTCTGACTTTATTTATAAATTCAGACAGTTATATAATATTTAAGCAACAGACCACATTTTCTATGAGTTTACCGGCGTGATAACCCACGCGGGATGTTGGGAGAACACGAGAAAAGTTTGTAAATCACGAGCCGAATGTCGAATGGTCCAAGATAGCGAACCAATCAGATTGCTTAAATCACCAAGATCACTGAGTGTGTCATGGTATACTAAATATATACTAGAATTTCTTGTAATGCCATGTATCTTAGTGTTCAGAAAATGTTACATCCTTTCAAAAGTCCATATAGGAGGATCACTTGCAGCGATCGTGGAAACTTGACATAATAAAAATACGAAGAAGTAATGAACTCTACGCGGAGTAATGACAATATCAAGAAGTCATATTTGGAGTTGGATTCTTGACTGTTACATAGACCTTGTCACGGTTTTCGACGCCATCTTGACGAGTAGGCAAACGCGTGAGAAATTACAGTGTTTGTATGAGAATCTAATGTCGAATAATTTCCGTAAAACGGCTGTTCTGAAAAAAATATGATTTGTAAACTAAAGCTTCACTCCTAGGGATTCTCCTGAAAAACTTTGAGGGCGTTACATGCACTAGAAGACCTAGAACCATTTTTTAAATTTTTCTATACATTTGACTGTAGGAAAGTCCCGGGAAAATTACAGGCAAATATATGGAAAATCTAAAGCAAGCCTCTGGAGAAATTTAGGCACAGGTACGCCCCCCAAATTTTTCAGGACAATCCTTTGCTTTGTAGCAGGGGCACCCAACGAGGATATAGTTCAAAACCACTTAACATAGCATTGTTGAACGTAGTTTAGTATTCAAACAGTAGATAAAGGCATATTTTTATCCCCTAAAAACTTTTCATCTGTTCGGATTTCCTAGCTGAAAGACTAGTGATCCGAAAATTATAGGGATAAAAACGTACCTTCTCGAAAACTTCAGCCAGGAAAAGGCTCCCGAAAATTCTAGGTGGCCTTTTTTAGGGTCAAAATCCGTTAAAAATGGGTAATTATACCATTTTGTAGATGCTCGAAAATCCTAGGAGAGGCAGGCAAGCAAGAAATTTTACAACAATTGCTCCGAAAATTCTAGATCTCAAATCGTCTTCCGAACAGATATTTTCCCGAAAATTGCCGTTGGGTGCCCCTGTTGTAGCTTTAGTTTACAATTGATATTTTTTTCAGAACAGCCTTTTTTGCGGAAATTATTCGACATTAGATTCTCATACAAACACTGTAATTTCTCACGCGTTTGCCTACTCGTCAAGATGGCGTCGAAAACCGTGACAAGGTCTATTACAAGTTCCTTATAGTAAGACCCTTAGGGGTCAGCATATCCAGGGTGCCACCTAACTTGGGGTAAAAATCCTACATAAAACCCTTGTCTATTAAAACATATTATGAAGCAGAGATCTTTCTAGTTGGATTTGGATTGGTAAACTTACAGTGAAGTCCCGCTGACATTTTGGTTCCCACCAGCACACAGGAGTGGATGTGGCCTGCAGTCAACTCCCTGACCTTTTGCCAAAATTGCAGTGTGAGGCTTTTCCCCACGTTTGTTTCCCGTGGGAGTAGATACCTCCTATCCAACTAATTCATCTAGTATATAGTAAACAAAAACAAAGAATATCCAAGTTAAACAACAGTACTAGTTTTAACCAGTTAATGTGAAAGGAAATTGTGATCAACACAAATATTCTTGAAATGTCAGATAGGTTTCATTAACTCAGCACACAGGTATTTTGATGTTCGTTTATTGATCATTACATAGTGACCAGACATTGAAGATTCTTATGAGATACTCAACAAAGAAATAAACAAGCAAAGCAAAAAATTCAGTTCATCTAATGCACCTATCAATGTAAACCCCGTGGGGGGGGGGGGGGGGGGGGGAGTGCGGGCAAGGGGAGGGGATTTGATGCCTGGGACTATCCCCGCTGTCGGGCTTTTGATCGTGTGAAGCGACCCCGGGGTCGGGACATTTGACTTTGACCGACAGAAGCCTGGTATCAATTCAGAAGCAGTTTCCAAGTCCGTCCCTCGAGGCTTCCTGAAAGTCACGTTGTTGGAGAAAGGTATGAAGTTTTCATTTGTTTTAATCGCCATAATCCGATACTTTAAACTGTCATCTAAACAGATAATGTCTATTTTGAGGAAGTTTTTATCTTCAAGTTCCCATCTGATTGTAAAACTCGATTGAAATCGAATTCCACCATGAAAGTCAGAGGATTTTTTATGGGTCACTGATCCGACCTGTTCCGACATGTTGAGCAGATTTTATAAAGCATTTTACGTTTTATTAATATTATATAGCACGGTCAATCTTCCTGGAGTGATTTTGTTGTTCAAGATAAGAGATGCTAGTGGAGAGAGAAAATACTTAATTACAGCGAGTAATTTAATGGAGCTTCCGTTAACCGTAAATAAAAGTAGAAACCACGTGTTTGAAATGTTCTTTTATTCGTTTTATATAGTATTAGAGCATTGTTTGTTTAGATTTTTTCCCCTGGGGTGGGGGCTTTTTTGACACTTTTGATTGACCTTTCGTTTCCCACCCTGGGGAATTTGATCGAAAAATTTTAAAATTTGTCAAATCCCCACCCCTTGCCCGCACTCCCCCCCCACGGGGTTTACATTGATAGGTGCATAATCTTGTGGAAATTGAGCAAATTATGGATACAACCAGTAATTGTTAAAAGCTTTATGAAAAAGGAGTTTACTGTTTTTAAAGTATGAAATTATTGATTCAACAGTAAAAAGTATTTTTGATATGTTAATACTGTTTTGTTATGTTGTTGATAATCACTCTTTTGGTGTTTTGGAATCATCACCAACATGCCAAGTTAAGCTGCATGTATGTACATTTGACATGTAATTTATACAGATCACTGACATTACTTCACAAACTGTAAACTACTTTAATTATGCTCCACTTGTGTCTTAACTGCTTAGTTGTACCTGTGGTTCAGTAATATCCTCACCTTACACCTCCCTTTCTTGGGACTGACTGGAGAACCATCAGGGGCACGAGGATTTATTTCTATATGTTCATATCTAGAATTATATTAATGTTATAGATTCACAGGCTAGTACACCAATGAAATGGATATTCTGGATTATTCTGTTTATTAATTCAATCAGTAACATCAATTTATCAAATGCATTCTTCACTATCATAGGTTAACGATGATTTTTATGAAGATCAACAACCTAATCTCACCAGAGAAATCTTCACCCTGTTTGGTCTAGACTGAAGCTGCCAACTGAAATGCTATGGTGTTGGCACCAAAATTCTTGGACACTTCTGAAAACCTTTATGAAGACAAGAAAACAATTTTATTATTACTGTTAATGTTGCTGATGGACTATATATAACATGCGAAAGTTGTGAATATGCTTGTATCATAATAATTTAGCATGCATGTAGCTTAATGAAATTCATTATTTGCTATATCTGAGCATGCCAGTCTACATGTATAAAATATTAATGTTTATATTCAGAAAAAATTAGCATGCATGTACTTTTGAGACAGTTTCCCGGCATTTTTGTAATGAAAGATCATTTCCTGTTATCAAAGAGGGTGGAGTTTTTAAAAAAGTTTTCATCAATTTAAAAAAGAAGCCATATATTTTGTGTAGTTCTTAATAGCTGGTACAGCAATAAAAAAGACACAAAGAATTAACCAACACATACCCTTTGGTTACTGACGTCAGTAGGTCAGGGTCCAATAGAAAGGCCAGCTAGGGTTGTCTCAAAGCCAGCAAGGGTGCTCTCTGACACGTAGTGTTGAAAGTGGGATGGAGAAAGGATAGACCAGTAAATACCTGTAAACCTTTACTGTAACAAACAAGAAATTTGTAATAATAATAATACTAATACTACTACTACTACTACTACTACTACTAATAATAATAATAATAATAACAAGATGCCCAAATGCATAAACCCGGCCTTCTTTTAGTTCATAAAATGATAGAGCGCCAGGGGAAAATGTGCACTATGTGATAATGCACTATTGGCCATATGAACTTTGATGATGAATAAATGGAACATACTACCAGCTAGCAAATCAGACTGGAAAGAGTCGAACGTTCCAAAGGGGTGTACTTGACTACGACTGCATAATGCTTCAAAGTAGTGTTGCAGTAGTTTTCTTTTTCTTTAAATTAGCATGAGCTTCAGTCACAATCTTGGGTAGTAAATTAATATTTTGAGGGAAAAAACTTTGAAATAACACCCTATGTGAAGAGAAAGAGAACATAATGGTTGGAATAATTATGTAAGGATTTTAAATTTGTTTTGGTTGCTGAAGTGATTATTGTACATGCTAAATTACTACAAAGCAGTAAAAGACCCAGATCTTCCCATTAGTAAGATCTTTATTCATATTGTTGTCACTCTGATACAGGTACTGCAAAGAAATAGTAAAATACATGGAAAAGAACCTGGATATAACAAAACCTCATTTATGGCAATCATTTTTGCCAGTCCCTTGGCCCTTTGTTATAAATTATCGAGGTTCCATTGTAACATTAAGAAAAAAAACTATTACCAGCTAGCAGGCCAGGTCTGATTTGCTGCTCTTATGTAGCTTCCACAAGTAGTCTAGACACTTATAGGCACGCACTGATTTCCCTCTCACAGCAATTTTTATTTGATTTAGGGCAAATACAATTTACACAGGACAAGAATAGGCAAATTCTTACAAAATGTTTGGAAGCAAAATTAAAATAATTATTAGTATAGTTACTGTAAGACTTATTTTCTCAAGGAGGAAGTTTTAAGTTTAAAATTACACCACAAATGCCAGTAATTAATCTTTTTTCACAAATACCATTAACATTCAACTCTCTCTAAGATGCATACAACTTTGCCTGGCAGTAATATATGTTTCAGAGAATTGTCTAGTTGTGGACAGCTAGAACCAACTCTAGGTGCCTATCTTATAGTTGACTGTAGTCTACGGTTTCTTTTAAAAAGCTGACTGGTACACAAATATCATGACAACCAACATATAAGTCTCGGATCGTAACGTTTGTGATCCAGGCCTAATTTAGAAGGATTTATATGGAGTAATCTGGGCATAACGTTGCTCACGTCCCCCACCCCTCCCCCCCCCCCCCCCCCATCCCCACTAATGTGCACTAACAAGTTAATTTGGAGCAAGGGGGCATTTTCACTTTGTTCTTTCTGGATATGCTACCCAATTTGACCACTCAAGAAAATATCATAACATACCATAATACTCTTTGTTTGTCACCCCAAAATTTTGCATAAGCATTGCCTTCAGTTTCTCTTGGGAGTTAAAATGGCCCCAAGAGAAACTGGAAACAATGCTTATTCAAATTTTTGGGGTGACAAATAAAGAGCATTACGGTATGTTATGGTATTTTCTGGACTGATCAATCCCATAATTTCACAAATTTAGCTTTTTTGATGTCATCACTTCTCTTCTTTAAACAAATTAATTTTACATGAAGTACCTAACACAAAGAACTGCCTTTAATCTAATAAGTTTCCTTTAAATGGTAACAGCAGAGGTATTTCATATTAAAGACCAGACCCCGGTTGTTCAAACATTGGATATCGCTATCCACTAGATAAATCACTATCTAGCAGATAAGTATTATAGGAAACTATATTGCACTATCCAGTGGATAGTGTTATCCACCTTATGAACCACTGGAGCAAGAAGTTAAAACATCACAGCATATCTCTCATTACAAGTGTAAATAACTCACCATACAGGCAATATTGGGGTACAGTCACATCAGGAACAAAGACAAAATAAAATTTTCTCTGCTCAATTTTTTTGTCCTGTGACCAACCTTAATAGATATCCACTTACCATTATATTTAGCTGGTTACTGGTGCTTAGCTTGTTCAGCTGGCAGGATTGTTATACGCGGGGTACTTTCTTGAGGTGGAATTGCATCGGATTTTCATGAGTGGCATTCTCACGGCTCTGCCACCAAATAACAACAGCCCTTGCCTGCTAATCCTGCCAACTACGCAGGCTATAGGCACTCAATGGGCTCCCTATAAAAGTCTTCCCAGTACATATAAAAACTGACCAGTGTATGCCCATGACTTAACCACTAGCTCGAAAATAGTTACTGGTTTCACAGAGTGATGTACAAACACATGCTTCCAACATGAAAATCTGACTTGAACTAACCCAGCAAGCATCTAATTCTTAAATGGGCAGTTCACAAATACAGTAGAAATAAATTTATTCCTTTAAGGAACTGACAGCGCACTCAAGCACAAACTTTGTCAAAATCAATGTTCCTGAAACTACAAGGGAAGAATGTCCAGTACCTGCAATAAATCTGGACTCTCCTAGGTTGTACAAGAGAAATTCTTAGGTATGTTTATACAGTTAGGACACAGGACAGCCAAGCCACATCTGATGTCTACGGTATTACACGTTTTAAAAATAATGGATACACATTTCAGTGGATACCTGTTTCAAGAGGCTCCAGTTAAAGTGATTCCTCAAAGTAACTCCCAGTGGTGTCTGATGATAATAAATTGTTGAACTGCTTCCCTATGTGTGTTGTATTTACTTGTTCAACACAAGCAGACAATTTGGTACAGGATTAAGATTCTACAGGACACTTCTTTTTAAACTGCTTCAGGTATAACTACTAACTAAAGGTTATGTACAGAACTACACCTCAATTTCTTTCCTATACAAATCTTCAATTTGTTTGAGTATAAATAAATAATAATGTATTGAACGATTATTAAAATTATATTGGTACAACTTTTAACTAAATTTGATATAAATATCCTCTATAAAGAGGCTAAGATTTTCCTTTTCCCTTCAGACATTTTCGACAAATGCGCAGCATTTCACCTGGATTTGCCTGTTCTGTAAACAAAGGCTTGATATGACTTGGTGCATTGCCTCTCATAAAACACCTGTACGACTTGACTACCTTTTGATTGCATCCTGGACACTTAATTGGGATTTGATTTCTCCTTGTCATAGAATGGCCTTTGCCTATGGAAACAAACACAAACACTGCATGTTTCTATTTCTCCAAACTGTAAAAAAAAACACTATTAAACAAGATGTGGGAGCAACTAAGGAAGGTATTGGCCACGTCTGATGCAGAACATTGTCATCTTTTTCAATACCCTCTGACAGGTCACTAAGGTATTGAACACCTTTGTCACTACACTGTGCAAAAACTTCTGTTTGGACGTTGACAACTCTGAATCATTACCCTGAGAGGAAACCCTTGCCTAGTCTCTGTCCAGCATTTTCCCACGCCTTCTCCGTCAATTTGTGTCAGTGACATATCTGAGACATGCTAAAAAACTCATTCAGACCATGTGACCCCAAATGCATAGACAGCAAGGAATAATGGAGCCTAAGGACCAGACAAAGGGATCCCTACAGCAGTGACTACCTTCTGGGGTATATTGAATAAAAACACACCATCAAGCATATCTGGAGTGCAAGGATTAAGTTTAATATGACAAGATTTAAATAGGGCTTTTAAATCAAATTACGTGAAGGGGAAACCCCTAACTGTAAAGGTAATAAAATAGACATTGGCTGAATCTGTTGCGGAGTGTTATTAGGAAACCTCCGTGTCACTGTCTTGACACAACTGCTGAGATGTGTAGGGTATTCTTTACCAGAAAACCCTATGGTACTGGCAACCCTCTTGTGTCATTACAACTTAGAAGCCATTGTTCTTTGACTCAATTTGTCCACAAGTTTTGCATGTGAACTCTAGAATGTTCAGTTCAAATAAATAAAACTGTCCAGAGTACTTTTTGTGCTAGTCTAGATCCACTTGTTTAGTGGAGCTTTTGCATCACATCTGACTAGACAAAGTTTTATGAGTGAATATCCAGGCTATTTTTGAGCTAAAGAAATCAAAGCCTAAAATTCCATCTCACCTTTGCCACTAGAAACTTCCTCATTGCTGCTTTCCCCTTTGACTTTGGCAGCAGAGCCATTCTGAGAAGATTCAGCAGATTTTCTGGACATCTTTTCGAGCAGGGCAGCAACAGCACGTCTCTTGCTTCCCACTGCAGAATCAATTTCTGCCTTTTTGTCACCTTCTGACTCAGAAAATGACGCCAGTCTTTTCCGTGTCATTACAGTCGGGACTATCTGTTTATAATCCTCACGCTTTTTGTCAGGAGTTCCTGAACTCCTTCCTCTCCTGGGTGATGAAACTTCAGCAGGTTTCATTTCTCTTGCTCTCACTGGAGACCTCGAAGATGACCTTGTTTCTCTCACTTTCACCCCTTCTGCAATACTTTTACATGCAGCAACTCTTTCTACTTTTTCATCTGTTTTCTTCTCCTCGCTGCTCTTTGATTCGGATTTGGTATTTTCTCCTTGCTCAAGCAATGAAACCTCGCTTTCCTTGACATCACCTCCCATTTCTTCAGTTGCAGCACTTGTGCTTTTTCCTATCAATTCTTGCTCAACATCTTCCTTCTGCGTCTGAGAACTGATTTTTACATCATTTGATGTCGTTGAATTTGCATCACTTGACGTCACTTGTTTTAAAGCACTAACCTTGGGTCTGTCTTCAGCTTTTTCATTTAATTCTTTTTCTGGAGTGTCCTCTGATACAGTTTCATTGGACAGTGACACTGGTTCTGCTGACTTGGTTTTAACCTTATTTAGACCAATCATAGATTTCATTGATTGTGTACCAAAGTCAACTTTAGCTGCTTTGGGCTTATTTTCTGCAGAGTGTTCACTGGCAACTGAACTGTCTTTAACTTTTTCCATTGTATTGATCCCTTTGTCACTTTTCTGTCCAGGGCTCTTGACCAAGGTTGACAAGACTTTAGCACTTGTATTAGCATTTTTGGGACTGACTGATTTTCCACCTTCCAACTTGGTTTCCTCTTTAGGTGGAATAATAAGCTTACCCATCACAACTTGAATAGGTTTGGTATTTGCAAGCTTAACATCTTTAGCCATGGGTACTTTTGAGGCAGGTAATTTCTTTGTTTGCATGACAATAAACTGTTTTTTGGTAGGTGAAACTTTTGCTTTATCCTCCTTGATTCCATCCTTCTGCTTTTTATCATCTTTTGAAGGTGACTTTACAGCTGGGACTTTCTTCTCATTCATCTTTCCAGAGTTAGCTTTACTAGTTGACTTGGCATTTTTAACCAGCTTTGCACTTTTGATCTTGGCAAGTTTCCCCTTGACTGCTTTTACTTTCCCCTTTCCAGCTCCCGCACTGCCGTCTTCTTCTTTGGGCTTTTTATATGGCATGCATCTGCGACAAACTTTCACTACTTTGACTCCAGGAGTGAAGAGATGTTTGATTTTTTCTGGTGCATTCTCTTTCTTGTAGCAGCTGTAGGATTTTGTGACAAGGTTGTCACACATGAAGCAAACTACACCACAAGTTCTTTCTGTAGAAGTTTGCCCATCTGGTGATGCTAAAAAAAAAAAGTAACAAGTTGAATCACCCACCATAAACACTAGCAGTCATCCCATGTTTTGAATCTTAAAAATGGCTTAAAAATGGTTTTACCAAAGTTAAAGGCTTAAAAATGGTTTTACTAAAGGTAGCAGTTTTTTAGTATGAGCAGTGAGTTTGGGTGGAGCAAGGTAAGGTAAAGGTGCACATAAGCCAAAGGCTTAAATGGCCAGAGCAGATCCCAGTCTCGTTAGCATGAAGCATGCCTAGGAGTATTGCTCGATTGCAGGGTTAGCCCCCAGCAATATGTCACCAGTACTCATTTATATACCTGGGTGATGAGAGACAAAGTGGAGTAAAGTTCCTTGTCTAAGGAAACAACGTGACAGACAAGGCGTGAACCCCGGACCTCCAGATCTGGAGTTCGAGGTGTTCATATTTTTGCAGAAAAATAGAAAGGATGCCTCTCATAAAGGAGGGGCCACTAGCACCCCAGGACCCACCTAACTGCAGCCCTGTGTCACTTACATCTTTCCCCATACTGTACTACTGAGGGGATATGTATAGTCTCCCATGCAGCTCTTTTTTGTGTCATCCCACTGCATGAAACAAAAACAGCTGCATAGAAGATTGAGTATCCTTCCCAGACTTCCCTTCCCTTATAGCCCTTGGAAATATTGATTGGTAAACAAACTTTATATTGAATCCTACTCACCAATCAAGCACAAAATGACCTGCACGTTATCATTGTTGGTCAGACATCTGACAAGTTTGTGGACAACAACAGGTTGGTTTATGTAAATTGCCCTTCATTCAAGTCAAGATTGTTTCCTTTACAAACACACAGACATTATGCTTCATCCCTAGGTTCCTAAGCAGCCGATTTTGTTTTATTTTTTGCGCAAAAGGAAGACAAAAACAGGGCTGCATTATGAGGAGACTACTTCCTTTCTACTTCTCCTCCTTTTCCCTTAAATATATGATTACTCTTTCACCAGAAGCAAACCCATTACATTGGTATGGAATTGAAAGAAATTTTGAACAAGTATAGGATCATTATACGATTCTGGGAAACTGCCCATCTACCCCCTCCCCTATGCCAACATTAACACTCACTTTTCACTTAGGGCAAAATGTTGGCTTAGGGGAGGGGTAGGTGGGCAGTTTCCCAGAAATGTAATATACATAAGGAGCCCATCTCCCTAATAATAAAAACTGACCAAAGTTTCATCAACTTAAGGTTCCTAAAGTTTTTTAGACCTCTGGTTCAACTCATCATAAAAAAGTAGGGGTGGTTCATGGATTGGGTCCACGAAAGGGTGCAAATAGACCAAAGGTCCATGTTTTGTATACGTCCCAAGAAAAACACCAAAAAAGAACCAGGCCAATATTCAGCCATCTTGACTGAAGAAGCTTAAACAGTAAAGAATTTGATATATGGCCACGGAAAACAAAAGTTACTTTTTTCTTGCAAGACCAAAGCTGAAAATCCTGAGTGGGCAAGAAATAGCCGTCAGAACACAAGAATAACTTCATCTTGCTTGCATATGAAACCAGCCATATAATAGACAACTGATACATCCTAATTACATACACCTTAGTTGCAGTACCCTTCATGTGTTAATAGCATTAATGCTCAGGGGTGAGTGTGGCGGGGTACTTCCTAGTTGTAAGCTAATGGTTATGTGCTGCTGGATGGCGTCGCATTTTCACAACTGGATTGACTATTATGGGGCTGCATTTTTATAAGAGTTACTAGAACTGGGTTGCACTTTTTCAGGATTTTGGGGGCCAGAAAATTCAGGTATATAGGGATTTAAAAATAGAAAGATTTACACCACACTATTAAAGTTTAACAACTGAATCAGTTCATTTCAGGATGACCGAGTTATAAAGTAGATGCATAAACAGAAAGTGACTAAGTTGGGATTGTGAAAATTACTTTTTTCCCAAAGTGACTAAGATAAAGGAGACTATTTTTCCCGTACGTGACACAAATAGTGAGCCTGGGTTACCTGTGCATAAACAGGCATGGAGGATTGAGGATTTCGACGGTAAGCTTTTACTGCTTTTGTTTCGATGATCACGCAACCCTTGCATATCCCTGACTATAATGTACAGACGTTTTAGGTTGGGGTCTATAATATGGCAACAGAATAGGCTATTTAACAATTATTCCTCAAGCCGAATGGGCTCTGAGTCAATAGCCCATGAGGGCGAGAGGAATAATTGATTTAGTAAAATCCAACTAGTTGGTCAAAAATATCGAGAATAAAAAAATTTTAGCCAGTTAAAAGCTAGACTTTAATCCTTTTTTGCCCCCAAAAGCCCACGCTTTTCACTACTAGTGGGCTCTAACATATAGCCTAGTAGTAGCTCAACCAATCAGAACGCAGCATTGATAATAGACCACTAGTTGGATTTTACTAAAATGGGGTAGGGGTTCTGAGAAGCCAGCGGCACATACCCAGCAAAAACTAGCCCGAGAATCCCCGCCCCCCGGGCTATTAATGGCCCTACCAAAACAGAGTAATTTGCGCCTTTGACTATGCTGATGTGGCATTTCCATTGACAAAGATACTTTTTTTTCATTTACATGTTTAGGTTTTTGTTTGAGACAGTCCATGACAAGCTATACAACAATAGAACAAGCTATACAATTATTAATGTATAAATTATTGCTATACAGTCATTGTATAGCTTGGTGGCATAAAAAAATTGTGTCTGCAATAGACTTCTTTATAAAAAAACTTGTATGTTTTGATTTTCCAAAGCAAGCAGCCCCTTTGTCCTTTCATAAATTATGTGTACATATGCATCTAATGATTGTAATGGACAAAAGAAACAGTTCTATTGAGTATTATCACACGACCTGCATTGGAAAAACAAAACATAAAGCTAACAAGACATGTCTACTGCGCAAAGGTGGCGGTTATTGGAGGTTCAACTGTTTATCACTGACATTTTCAGCAAGGAACTTACAATACTCACCAGTCTTTTTCTGTGGCTCTTGCTTGGTTGCATTTGTCTCTTTCACCGTCTTGCTTGTGGGAACCTTCATTTTGGTAACAGCCTGAGTCCTAAGTACTGATGGCACTTTCCCCTTTGGTGGTGGTAAAGCATAAGCATGATCTAGGAATGTCAGCTTATTGTTTATGGATTTAATCTCTGAATTTGAGGTGATGTTCACGGTTGACGGTAATGAAGAATTCTGATCCACTAGTTTCTTAAGATTTTCAGTCACATTAATAGGAAGGCTGTTTTCATTTTGCTCTCTGGCATTTGTGGTGACAACATTTTCATTGCTCTTCAAGTTGTCAACTTCTCCATAAATTGTAAAGCAATTGGGTGTTGGGTTATACTTTCCACCGCGACGTTTCACCACAGTAACAATGCCAGTGTTCTTCACAGGGGCAGGTGTTGGTGAAGCCTGTTTGGCATTCTCTTTTTCCATTGCAAAGAGTTTAGGCATTGTTGCCTGGTTCCTGTTTGTGTTTCCATTCAACAAGAACCTCTCATCATCGGCTTCCATTTCATCTTCATCCGCCATTGTCTCATCACAAAGTAGATCATCGTACGGTCTCTTGAATCCCTTTTTTAGGTCCCTTACGATGTAATCCATAGCTTTGGTTGAACGGCCATGTGTAACTCCTAGGGGAGTCCGTAGATGAGTCATTTGGCTTGTCTTAGAGCGCAGCAGAATAAGGGCAAGGTTTTTCCGGCAGCGCTCTCGGGAACTAAAGCAAGTTTTGCATACCCTGATGCGGTCATTTTCTGGGGTAATAAAGTGTTTAAGATGTACTGGTGCGCTAGTGCGGTTGACAAAACGGTAGGATTTATACACTCTCAGTCCACAGACATCACACCTCATGGGCTGTTTCGGAACAACAGGGCCTGACAATAAATAAATGGTACAGCCAGCATTATTAAATTTCCAAAACACAATACCATTTTTGTTGTGACATTCCTGTGACGAGTAAACCTAAAAATCTACACTTTATTTAATCCCATAGCTGATCATGAGTGAGAGTGGGTGATTAAAGCGACCTTGTTTCTTAGTTAATCTTTCTCAGAGCACACTCTAGTACTTTATTGTTGTTCAAAAACTGTACAGTCAAGCCCCGTAAATACAGACACTGACAGGGCCTTTGAAATTGTCTGTATTAACGGGGTGTCTGTATAAATGGGTTGAATTTAGAGAAAATCTAGGAGCTTTCTTTCCCAAGAGAAAAAGCAAATGATCCATAATAATGAGGTGTCTATGATATGGATATCCAGGGAACAGTGGATTCACATCATCATTTGACTGAAGAGCAGTAGACTTTAAGTTGTCTCCAACTGGCTTCGGCAGTGCTCATGATGCCCTCTGAGAAATACTTATTGGGATTGATCCATTTCTGAACTTGTCTTGGCTGAAAAAGAACTTCTGTGGTCTCCCTGTGGGTTATCTGTTTATTTATTTACCTTTCTTCACTTCTTCACCCTCATCGTCTGCTCCCTTTTGATTGGCTTGCTCATCCACATCACTGGCATTTTCCTGATCACTGACACAAGGTGATGCAGGATCTGATGATGGTGTAGGTGGCAACAGATATGGCCTGAAAGAATCAATACAAGAAGCATTAAATTTTGAGGTCTCTTGAATAAAAGAGAAAGACAGGGCACCCTATCAACTGAATCACAGATGAAAGGCAGACACACAGGACAAAGAACACCAATTTTCTCCTAAAAGTAACAATACCGATAATAACATCAAGAGAAAAGGTTACGAGAAATAAAAATAAAATGATCACAAAAGGGAAAATGCTTTGAACCTTTGTCAAATTCTCTCAACTAATTCTTTAAGGAGAAATGTACGGAGAATAGTTTGAAGAATCTGCTTGTAAATACTGTAGGCTTAAAGGATCTAACAAAGTAGCCTTTTTGAAGGCAGACAGGTATACTTACAGCACCTATGACAAAATCTCCTTTTACATCTCTTCTTGCAAAAACCATTCCGATAAGCTACAAGCTCCACTGTCAGACAATAAAATCATTTTTCTCCATTCTAGGGGTTTTCATTTCCATTGTATTATGTTCTGCCAGAGACCTACCTTAAAAATTGAGACCTACCCCATAGATAGCAAATTTTAGACCAACAAGGTACAAAGAACTACATATCAATTGGAGAATAAAATACCCACATGGCTTGCAAAGACAAACAGTGTCACCATACCTCTGCCAAAGTTAAAACTAAGTGAATATACAAAGATATTGTGTGACTTACTTTATAATGGAAATTGGTGGCCTTGGAGAAGGTGATGATACCTCCTAAAAAAAATTAACAGGGTTACATCTCTTAGGAAAAACAAGTAGCACCTCCATTCCCATAGGGTGGTAATTAAGGCAACAACGTATAGAACTCATATGAGAATGGTCCTCGCAGTTGTGAATGCAATTTATGCAATTGCATGAGAAGCCTGAAAAAAAATCAGGACTTCAACAGGATTTTAGACTGTTCACAGTCCTCTATTTTTCCGTAAGATAGTCGAGACAGAGTGCTTAGCGTTACGGGCTGCCATCTTGCATGAGTGTCAAAACTACCTAAGGAGCAGGGGTCGTTTGGGAGGAAGCGAGAAAAATAGACGGACTGGAATAACATCACTGCAGCTCGTGTTCAGGAGGCGTGACAGGAATTTCACGCCCTTAAGCATATGTGCAGCTGTACTATAACAAAGTTAGTCTATGAAGGGCAAAATGACCATATGTGTAAGATGCTTTCACCTGGCATTTACCTCTTGTTTGTGTCAGAGCACTTTACACAAAAGTGCATAAACAAAATGACCCTTGAAAAGGTTACTGGCCTAACATTCTGTAAAATTAATTGAGCCAGCCTGATAAGGATGTGGTTTAGTGTATATAGAACTTCCTGGCACTGAAAACCATTATTAGATCAAACTTCTATTTTCATCTGCTGGAATGGTTTTTATTTGGTCAGTGAGCACAAACTTTACTGTGTTAAGTGGCAAAGGGCCAACAACTGTATGCATGAATCCTGTAAGATCTCAGTAAAAAAATAAAGGGGAGGTTGAAAAGACTGCTGAAAAGGGAAATAATTAACCCATTCGCTCCTGGAGAGTTTGCCGAAAAATGCGTTTTGAAGGTACTCGAGTGGTTTTCTGGCCGCTGTCCTGCTATAAAGAGCTAAAACTTACAACAAACCGGTTTACAGGTCGTACACTTCACGGCCTTCTGATCCAGATGCAAAATATCAGCTTGCGAAGTTCGGGCATGCGCAGAAAGCAAAATTTCGAGATGGTTTTTGGGTTTAAAAATGACACAGCAGTCTTGACTTTTACTTTTCGCTTTCTCTCCTCCCCTCTTTTTTCGCTTTTCTTGCCTCATTTTTTTTCTCTTGCTGGGCATTTAGTAGGCTTCATTTTGGTGGGACTAGTTTTTAGGAGGGCTTTTAGGATCTTAGGATTAGGTGAAAGGAAAGGTAGTTGAGCAATCGAACAAGATTTTCATGCAGATTTTCAGGTCAATGTTACATGGTTTTTTGCCTCTTTCTCCGGTGTCCTTGACTGAATTGTGCTCAGATCCCTTCACTCTGCACAAGTTAGCGGACAATGTTGCCCTTGACCGTTAAAACTGATGACGTCACAAAGGGTAGAAAGGATGTGGATCCGCATGGGCGGTTACGGGCGGTTCAGGGGAGAATGGGTTAAGGGGTAAAAAATGGTAAATTCAAGACTTTGCAAGACCCCGGTTTCAAAATTCAAGACCTATCAAAAATGCTTCTGAGATTTGGACATCAGGCCAAAATTTTCTGAGACCCATGTTTCTATACCCTTATAACTGGAATGGGGAATGGAGAACAGGGGATGGGGCAGAATTAGATACGATCAACACAAAATAATATGTTGCCTTACTAGGGTAAACCTTTTTTCAATCTCATGTAGAGTTGTAAAACTTCTTTCAGAGTTGGTACTATTAAAGATTACTTTTCACAGCATGAACTGTCCAAACTTTCAAAGATGTTTCAACTTCACACAATGAGAAATTTAACTAAACAATTAAATTTTACTCGTTATTTTTGAAATAGTTCAAAGATCGCTGCACTTTCATCACGGATTAATAAAATTCAAGTATCTGTGTTTTTGTAAGACCGCCCCCAAATCAACAGTCTTATTGGGGGACAAGTCGTCAACCAAGTTTATAGCACCACCTCCCCCAATTGTGCTGCGCAAAATAAAACTTGAAGACAACAGAGTAAGAGACGGTTCAACTGATTCTCCAGCACAAAATCTCTGTTTTGGCTAAACATCAACTCGTACCTTACCGTACGACAACTGACGCAAAATTTCTCGAATATTACGCGTTGTTCTGAATGTGCCTTAAATTTTTTTGTAAAATTTTGTCATGCGCTCGTCTATATTAACAAAAACGTCGAAGAAGACCTTAGTGTTTGGGTTATAAAAAGAAAAAAGTTCCAGTAATTGCTTCCTTTATTATGTATCAACAAAAGCGCACTCCAATGAGGCGGAAATTTATGTTGCTCTAGCTCTCAAAACTGAAAGTACAAGTGACGCACGGAAAGATATAGAGGCGCAGTTTCGTAATTTAAAGCGTTGCGCTAGCCTGAAAACTGTCTCAGTGCGAGAAAAAGATGTTTCCAGTGAACGAATATTTCAATGATTGCCTGTAAATACTGATTTGTCCGCTGTGTTGAACGCAACCAGCGCGCGCTCGTCTCGTTTTCTCAATGGTGACAAGCGCCCCGTCTGAAATGAATGCGTTCTAGAATTTTGCACAATGCGCGTCGAAAACTAGGTTTTCGTCAAGACGTCCGGTTTAAAGTCTTGCGCATACCGCCAAGACCAAATCTAGCCCTGTGATAGTGA
Organism: Porites lutea; assembly: GCF_958299795.1. Taxonomy (NCBI): domain Eukaryota; kingdom Metazoa; phylum Cnidaria; class Anthozoa; order Scleractinia; family Poritidae; genus Porites; species Porites lutea. The sequence goes on along the minus strand of NC_133211.1, from coordinate 22,229,492 downwards.
ACGACAGTCGCCCTTATTCGTTAAAGAGGATTACAGCCGCAATACGCACTTTCAGTCGGCTTCGACCTCACTTGCGAGTCTAAACAAGCTCTCGAAAGCTCTGGCACTAAATTGGACAGTGCGCATTGAGAATATTACGCAGAAAATACGGAAACAAACCAAACCCATCGAATTACATCGCAAATCATAACATGAGAACAAAAATGCGACTAAACGATCGCTGGAAAGCCAAAATTCTGCCCGCAGCGAACGGTATCTATGCTCGACAAGGAACGCAAACCGGACACAGTTGCATGAGTATTTCGCATTTCTCAAAAGAAAATCTTCCTTTTTTCGACGCAAAACAATGCGTAAAAGTCTATCAAGCTTGAGAAGATGTACATTTATGTAAAGTTTACGTGCGCAAATGAGTTAAAGCGAATATACTGGGACGAAAGCGAAAAGCGCGTCGAAAACCGGTCAGCTTTTCATGTATGCGTAACTTCGCCCGTTCTGAACTTCGATTTGCGCGTTGCGCGATACTAAAAAGCTGCCAAGATGTACCTGTTTTTTCCGTACATTGGAATCTTTTTTTGCTCCAGTTTTTTCAACAAGCCTATCCACTATGCTCAAAAGGTTCCTATGAGAAAAACGAGAAAAAAAAACACAAAAATGCAAGCGTCAAAAAGCGACGTCACGAAAATGAGACACGGAAACTAAAGCGGAAAGTCCGCCAGTGAACAACGACTACTTACCGCTTCTTCTTCGTGTTGTCGAGCGCCATTTTTACGTTGTAATTTAGCACCGCCGAACTTTCAAGATTCAACATTTAGCGGACTTTCACGGAAGGGTGTTGGTGAGGGAACTGAGAAAGAATATATCCAACGCAAAAACCAAATGAGATTTGCATAAAATTTACAAGTTAGCGCGCCCGGTGTGATCCCACAGTTCTTTGCGGTGGCTAGGAAATTATGGGCTGGTTGGGAAATATCTATTTTTAGAATTCAGTGCTATGATGAGGTAATGTTTTGGATTGCATTTTTGACCCTCCAAATTAAGTCCCTCTAAAACTTTTTTGGGAATCATTCAATGCTCTGTTGCGCAAAAACATTAAATTTAAAGACATAAGAGACTCAGAAATCAAACGACAATCATTTTCATTGGTAGCGCATCAGTTCAAAGATGACGCGAAGCTTCAAACGCCGTTTCAGTTTAATAAAATAGAATTGTACAAAACAAGTGAGCATTTTATAAACAGAGATTGAAGACTCTTAGCTCCTGCCGCTAGATGTGTCGACGTTTTCCCTAATTCAGTCACATCTTCTCTTCACTAACCCCTACAATGTAGTTTAAAAAATTCTGATCTGCTTGAATCAGTTTCTGACGGCAATCATAAACCGTTGTTACATGCGCGGAAACGCAGACAAATTAAAAACTTCAAACTTCAACTTTCTTTAGTAAAAACGGTTTAACAATCGACTGGCCTCGCAAAATAGCAATTGTTAATCTAGGCGGCCCAGTTAAAAGAAGAAAAAAATGAAGGGAAGAAAAATATTTCAAGTTACAATAATTCTTATTTCTGTCAGCATAGTTTATTATTACTATTACAACTGAGGAGAACGAAAAACTGGGAATTGATGGAGTGTTGTAAGGCATATAAGCTATACACAAGTGTGCACACGGCATCATAACAGCATCTGGCGATTAGCCTTCAGTTTCCAGGCTATCAGATAGCAGGGAAAACGCATAAGTGAAAAGCACGAAAAAATATCGCAGGCCACTGGGAGGAGATATTGTATCTGATTTCCTACTTAAAACATTCCTGTGGCGGATCCAGGGAAGTAGGAGGGCAGGTTGGTATGGATCCAAGGCCCATCAGACCAGAAAAATGTTTAGTAATTTAATGATTATTTGGATTTGAAGCTCAGTTAAAAAGAGAATCTCCAGTCTGAGGCTAGTGTTCACACTATAACAAATAGCTTTTAATTTGGAGCCGCAATGAAATGCTATATATCCGGTATCAGGGTATGAACACCTATGCGATACGTGACTCTCCAATTACGAGATCGGCGCGACGCAGTTTCGCTCCGTTACAGAAATCGCGCCGAAATAGCCGTTCATTAAGAGTGAACAGAAGTTCTATCTAGTAAGGTTTTCGTGCCGGCGCAAAAGCTATTCAGTGTGAGCATAGCCTGATTTACAATTGCTATATTTCCAAATATATTACAAAAATAGAAAAATTACCCACCCACTAAAAACTACTACAACTAAACTACCCATTGTTTCAATGCTGTCCAAAAGCAGTCAACACGCACGCATTGCGCAGCTGGCGTTAGTTATCGATACTAAAGCAAAAAATGAATTATGGCTTATCGCACGCTCTCTAAATGGCAATTCGACTTGCCAGCTTTAAGACAAGGTTATTACATTGCATTTAACTTGTTTTGAAAACCCCTGTTTTCACTCGGGCTTCAAACCTATCTTTTTCGTTTTTAGTGAGGAGCTTCAGAAATGTTCACAGCCACTCCATGATTACATACCAACTGTAAAAAATTCCAGCCGAGGGCACTTGTGGGCTCATCCCAATTGTTCAAAAGCCGATTAACACTAAACCGGGGCTCAATCCTCTCCGAGTTTCGTTCAGTCTTTTGTTCTAAAGTATTTCCTTGGATAATTTTTTATTTTCTTTTCAGAGATTCCAGTCATTAAATTGTAGCCACCAACAATTAAACTAACGTGTTTACCTTAGTCAAGCTTTGAACCAGCCGTCCCTGAAGCAACAACTTGAAAACTAAGGCGAATTATTTAAGTGCGAAGCGCGAGTTGGTGTTGTTGATAGTGGTCGCAGTGATAACTTCTCTCAAAGGGGCCAGCTGACGCAAGTTCGCGCGCCGTCAAGAAAGGATAATATGTTGAAAAGAAGAGATGCAAATAGTCTAGTTAATATCCGGCTGCGCAGAGAAAGGTAGCTTAATTTGCCTGCTACTTTGTTGCTATCATATGTAACTAATAGTCTACTGATCACTGCGATATTTTTAGGCCACAGTTGGTCAGTTTAACTAGGCCAACTATGACTTGGTGCACGATGAGGCATAGTTACAGCTGCGACCACTTGTAAGCTTGGAGAACTGATAACAGGTCTGTTGTTTTGCCGACTCAAGATTTTCCTTCATTTATATTCCAGTTTACAATCTTTTAGATGGGCAAAAATAGCTCCTCCTGAGTAGCAAATTAGCAACTAAACGCCACATGTTTGGAAAATTCCTGCTACCGTTGGTACTCGTTCAATGGAAAGACCTTTATTTGCCAAGTCCCCGTGGCGTCATTATTCCGCGCGGCCTATCCGTTTCGGGTCACGTGGTCCGAGCCAGGTTTTGAGAGAGTTTATCTCCCGGCCGTTTGTCTCGGATACATCACCGAAATGCATTGACCGAGAAGGCCTGGGAAGGTGTCGTACAGGGACTAGGCAATACTTGATGGTAGCTTTGACGGTTGACGGTTATTTTTTTAGAGCTTTTGATTGTTGACGGTTATTAAGTAGCAATAAAGTGCAAAAGTTAAAGTAAACATTAACTTCTGTGTGAATTAATATCAGCTGTTGTGTTTTAGAGGTTTTCTTGGCTTCTTACTTACAAATTTTGGAAATATTTTCAGATATTAGTAGTTTGTAAGGTATTGAATGCCTAGAAGTCTAGAAAGAACGTTTTAGAGAACATGGGAACTGGCTTCTCCGGTTTAGAAATTCTCTAGGAGCCTGAATGCCGGGAAGATCAGCTGAAATAGTGAGCTGGTTAATTTTAACCTGCTTTTTTGACAGTTCACCGCAAAAATAACCTTTTTTTGACGGTTGACGGTTAATTTTTTGGCCATTTGACGGCTGACGGTAAACCCCATTGACACCCTCAAACTTGACCCACTAGCTCGTGATGTCATACCTATACTCTCAGATTTTTCAGAGGCTCGATCACCAATTGCCCGGTCCCTAAGCCACATTATTCAGCGACCGAGCAGGCTTGAAAATACGTCGTACAAGAGAAGTACAGCGCTCTGTAACAGACCCAGTGGAATCTATATTTTCACATTTTCTCGTAGAAAACGTCACCGGGTTGGTTTATTTCCCACTGGTTTTTTTTTTCGTAGTTGTGTATCTCCCATAAAAAGTTAAAAGAGGTACAGTGGCGGTTCTTACATCTTTATCATGCAGTATGAAACCGTTGAAAACCTTTACTTTATTATTATTACTGTTTGTGATTTAGCAACAGGACGGGAACGTCAGTTGACGACGGGAAAGCGCGCGGAAAGGACCAAACACGACTTCCGGAGCCCAATTTGCTGCTCTGCCATTGGTCAAGCCAGTTGTTTGATTTGCGCGCGCTGTCGTCAAATGACTTCCCCGTTCTGTTGCTAAATCGGCCTATCCTAGCGAGAAGAACTAAAAGATTTACACTATTATCCGTGATCGATTACTGCATGTTGTATATTTTCGAAATTCGCTGGGTTTGTAGAAGTCACAACAGAAAGTGACCGGGAGGCACAGCGAGACGCGGAGGGAAAGGAGAATCGCGTCGAGATCTCGGCTTTCCTCGGGGGTGGTGTCCCTCGCTCTAGCATACCTTAGGAAAATAATGGACTAGTTGTAGTCTAACGGACACTTGTTAACTTTCACATCTCAATTTAAACCTAGAATGGAGAGTAACGGTGGGTAAAGATTAGCTATCGCACCAGCATGACAATCTACAATAAAGGTTACTAAAATAGAATTTCTCTTGGCAACTTTTCAGTAACAGTAATGTAATGAACCAAAGAAATTACCATCCACGCACTGACGTAGTAGCCTGTGTACAGACGCCACCTCAACTAAAAGAAGTCGGCATTAAATTTTAACAACGGGGATACGGCCGCGCTCGGGGGCTGAATTTATTTTCAGGGAAGGCACTGATAACAGAGAGCATGGGAATTGAAGGAATACGTTGCTGTTTATTGTGATTTTACAATGGAATACAAACGAAACCACCTCGGGACTTGAAAATGTGGGCAAATGTCCCTCCCATCCCCGGGAGAAGGCAGAATTTTTTTTTTGGCTTGAAGGAAACTAAAAATAAACTGTACAAAAAAATCTGAGCCAGCAGCGACTGAGTGCTTATTTCTCGAGTGAGAGCAAGAGGGAATGAGATGTTGACTGAGTGTTAGTGATGGTTTGGTCGGACAGTCAGCCATGTCATCGCGGGGATATCTTCCAGACACGATAAGAAAGTGAACTCAGCGGTGCGGTATATCGTCAGGCTTCCCAAAGTTTCCCATGGCATTTTTAAGTAAATGATGATGATCATGTTAACCACATTTGGAAAAGTAAAATTTGGTCCGTTTGCAAAAGCAGTTTTGGATGAAATTCATGTGAAACTAAAGAGCTTCCGACTTCCTCATCACTTTAACTTCAAAAGGAACAGAAAAAAACCCTTGACACTTTCAAGGGAGTGGAGGGACCCAGCCTCCTCCTCAGGCGCTTCGTTTTTCGCATGGCAGAGGCGAGCGCCAAACGAGTGACTGGTGATGAACCGCAAGGGACCATGGGAAGGGTACAGACGGCTCCTTCCCGCCTTCCTTTCGCGCACATTTTCACCAAAAGAGAGACGTCTGGGTACGAGGCAGGGAGGGACCTATACGCACTTGCGTACTTGAGAAAATGTTGAAAAATAAAAATAACGGTGATGATGATAGTGATGATGATTATGGTGGTTGTTTTTTATACAGCAAAGTTGATGAAGTGTCTAAGTTGCAATGCTTGTGTGCAAATGATTTTCTTTTGGTGCATTCAGCTCAACGTCCCAAAAAACGAACGCGCTCAATCAGTCTTTGGATATCAGTAGTTTTTTTTTTTGACCGTTTATATTATTCGTAGGTAAATTTTAAAATATTTATGAGTACGTCTATTATACTCTTTACAACAAATAAGTATATTCTTTTTTTGTTTAAAATGAACGATTACTGAGAGAAGACGGAGATCTTTTAGACGGTTCGACAACAACCATTTGCGTCATTTATTGTGATTTTATTGTGATTTTATTTTTTTTATATATTTTTTTAGTTGGTTGTTTCTTGTTTTCTCATTGTTCTTGTTGCTGATATTTTTTTAATTACAAATTACAAGGAAAACGGCCCTAAAGATTCTCTTATGTGCATGTGAATAACAAATCTTGCAACATATAATCATGTTTCTTTCTATTTTTTACATCTACCGAATTCCTCCGATATTAATTAGGGGTTGAGGGCAACAAGTGCAGGTTTCATTCAGTCTAATCCTCGGGGTGAATGATAACCATTACCCGAGAGGCAATACTTGCGCTTCCCCTTCATCTTAAAAAAGACTCCGAACGGGACAATGGCACTGACTGACGCACAGTTGGAGAAAAAGAAATGCTCGGGTGGAATAATAACTTCACATTACATGCCCCTGTCCGCCTCTCCTCTCTCACTCTCTTTTATAGCTACATAGTTAGATTCGTAACGTTGGTTTTTAGTTAACTCATAAGCGTTTAGTCAGCGAAGAACTCCTGCCACTCATAAGCCACTCGTAAACCATTTTAATTTCTGGTAAACTTTGATTCGAGGCCAGGTAGTCTCTTATTCTTTGAGATAATCAAACAGTTCAGTCTTCCTCCTTCTGTCTGATCATCAAGAGGAATTAATAGCACTCAGCCGCCAAGCGTTGCAACTTGAAGACGTCCTGCGTTGCCATGGATTGCCAAGATCTCACGCGCACTGTCCATAAGGTGATCGGAATTCCCCACGTCAAACTGAGGCGCCTCATTTGTCGAGTTGATAGCAGGCAGGACTGGCTTTGCACGATCTAATGAGCGCACGGCATTAGCCTCGCACTGACTTGATATCGCATCTTTTAACAAGTTCTTGCTCTGGTGGGGTGATGCCAAAGAAAGAGTTTCTAATACTTTTGTCTGATCTCCATTTCTCTTTCTAGACTTAAAAAGAAGTGATCCACACATCACTTAAAAGTCACTTTTTTTGGTTACGCACGTGTGTGTCGTGCAAACAGAAGCTATGCCCCTGAATGCTATAAATGCGGCTAAGTGGAGTAGCTAGGCTACCCTTCCGTTCTTTTTTTTCTCGAAATAAAAGTCTCTGTCGCTAGCTCTATCTTTTGTTACTTTCGAGAACTGGTTATCATCAAAAGGACGTTTTACACCCAGGTGAGAACCTAACCGTACAAATTAGGATTGTTTTTAGTTGCAATTAGCTCGCACAAGCACAATAAAGGGAAGGGGAGGGGAAGAAAATCTCGAACCCCAGTCTTTCCAATCCCTTTTCTTTTTTCCCTCTCCTGCCACGCAGGCTAAGTTGCAATTAGATAAGGAAATCAACTTACTCTGTCTTTGACCTTCCTCACACACTTTTCTCGCAACTCTTTCTGTTCCTTTTTGCTTTCACTTCTCTGCTGTTGCTTCACCTTTCTTTTCTCAGTCTTCTGCTTCTTCCGTTCAATTCTAGACTCAAGCTCGTCGCGTACGTGTTCTAGCTCCTTCACCTTTCTTTCTTCTGCTGCGCACCTTTTTTCGTGCACGTCCGCCAAAGTGACTTCTGACGCCACTTTCCCACGTCTCCTTAAACGCAGCGCCGAAACTCTTGAGGATGGACAGATCGTTTTTTCATCAGTTACAGCTTTATTCAAAGCCACTACTGTTTTTTGTTCCAAAAAAGTGGGATTAATCGAACTCAGAGGCTGCGCAGAGCTGCAAGTTGAAGACGTCCTGTAGCCATGGATTGCTAGGATCTCTCGCGCACTCTCCAAAAGATGATCGGAATTCCCCGTCGCAAGAGAAGACGCCACATTTGTTGAGTTGACAGCAGGCAGAACTCGCCTTGCACGATCTAATGTGCGCACAGCACCAGCCTCGCACTGACTTGATATCGCATCTTTTAAAAAGTTCTTGCGCTGATGAGGTGATGCAAATGAACGAGTTTCCGATACTTTTGTCTGATCTCCATTGTCCCAAAATCCCCTGTTTTCATGACATGCTGAGTCATCATTAGAAGGCTTCCTTGTACTTTTGTTTTTTCCTGGCTCGGGAAAGATAGTTATTCCTGGGTAATCAATGTTTTTTTTCGTTCTAAACTTGGAAAGAAGTGACCCACGCATAACTTAAAAGTCACTCTTAAATGTTCAAAGCACAAAACGCCAATATTTCTTCCCATGCAATAGTCACAAGTGCTGCTTGCACCTTACAAAAGCTGTGCAAATGTATGTCTTTCAGGAAAACAAACTTTGCGTTGCCTAGGATTCGTTTATTGCGTCTTTTTGCGCGCGCGCCAGAATTCTTTGCATACAGTTTGTCGTAGGCTAAAACAAGGCTACCACATTGCAATTCAAATTCTTTTCCTTCGTAACGTGATAACCCCGCCACACTGGTAAGAAAGCAAATGTAGGCGAGGAACACGGCGAAGGGGATCAGTGGTTTGGGCGAAATTGAAGTGGGTATTATTATACATGAGAAATTTCTACAATTTGATTGGCTTAGAGCAGTGGTATTTCAGCTTAATTTGAAATACCTACATGTGAAAATTACAAACCTTTTGTGGGTATATGTAGTAGTATAAACAAATAATAGCATGATTTGTACGTGATATTTGGCAGAAATACCACTCGTGATATTTCAAAATTGTCTCAAATTTCACTAGCCTAACGGCTTGTGAAATTACGTATAACAATTTTGAAATATCACTGGTGGTATTTATGCCAAATATCACTACAAATCATGCTTTTATCTATACTAATAAAACAGAAAAACAAAACAAAACAAACAAAAAAATTGGCTACGCCCGTGACTCTCCCTAAAGTAAATACTATCATTTAGTGAAAAGTAAATACAGTGAAACCTATATTAAGCGGACACCTTCGGGACCTTCTCAAGTGTCTGCTTAACAGAGGTTTGTAAAAATTGCGCAATGTTTGTTAACGATTGACATTCGACGGTTACTCTGTACTGTGACTAAAGTCCCATGTGTTGTTAAGGAAACTAACGGAAGTTCATTACCTTTCATTACCAACTTTAATTTGTTTGTAAATGCAAAAACATTAACTGACGTCAGTACGTATTTCAAAGACGTAATCCAATACTACTATTGTAAATTCAGTCCGGTGTCCGCTTAACTGAGGTTTTTAACGATAGAAATTAGCTAAATGCGACTGCAAACACGACGTGTTCCTACACTTATGGGGTGAACATTTGCTGAAATTCGCACTTCCGAGTCACTGTCTGGCACTTCTCCATACGTAACTACACCTGGCCAGCACTCCTCTGCTTCCTAAAGGAATTCAGGTCCTCTCCACCATCGATGTTGACAAGAAAGATTCAGAGGTTTTAAGCCACGTGAAGCGTCATTGGCAGGGTTAACCTTTCCTGGGCAGTGCCTCCATTGGTCAGGTGACGTTAACTTCATGTTTTTCAGCCACACGGTTAGCAACGTACGTCGGAAATCGCTTAGATTCATTCTAAATATACTACAACGTCGTCTGAGAATCCGACCAAAATGTAGCCTTGTTTATCTTGTACGCCAATTCTCGGCTTGCACGCAATGAAAAATAAAAATGCAAACCATTCAATACAGAAGGACTAGAATCTGGGAAATGAAAAAAGATAAATATACAAAAACCCTTGCCAAGAATCAGGTCTGTGAAATATTTCAAATGCGACAGATGCGAGATATTGGGAAAAACGGTTTACCTAGATTTATAAAGCTTTGTATGGAAACGCCATGTTGGTGTCCCTTTCCGGAACACCAATATGGCCGCCGGATACTAACAGAAACATCTGTTTTCGAGTTTTCCTACTAATGCGTGAATTCTTCGCTTGAGGAACTCACAAAGATTACAGTAACATTTATTCTGAGACAAGGAATGTTTAGATTGCAATATCTCCCAAAATCGGTAATGTTTTTAACCCACATAAGAGCTTTCCCGGCCGCCAGCTAAATGCCGCGTCACGCGAAAGCCTGGAAATTCAAGCGTCCTCTCTCGCAAAACGAAGAACCCTTTCGAACCAAAAATTTGTTTATGTAAAGGTGTTTAGATACTGTAATACCTCGTGAAAGTAGAAACTCAGAAGAATCGATAGTTTCCTAGTTTGATTTTTGGTGACGTCACGTGCAACCCAAGAATTCATCTACAAGCACTCTATACATCTTCACTGACAATGTCTCTGCCTGCAGCTCAAGCCTTGGAATCGAAATTGGTCTCACTGGCAAACTCCTCGACCTTCCAACGAGAAAAGAACATTTTACCGTTCCACAAGCATAGACAAATCTGTGATAGGAGCACATGCCGTAGCCATCTTCTGAGGCATCAGAAAATAGATGAAGTGATATGTCGACTACTGTGTTGTCGATCAGGTGGCATCGCGGTACTTGACCTTGTGATAAGACAGCCAGCTCGTACTTCCTCCTGTTCCAGAGGCTTTGCAAGTCTTCAGGTATCATGTCGTCCCATCCCAGATTTGCAAAATCTTCTTAGGTTCCAGGACAACCGGGTAAGCAAATTCCGTCGTATCATGCAGCGAGCTCACTGCTGACAGAATCCCACGTTTAGTAGCTGGTTGCTCGGGTTCACGAACGTTGAATAAGAAAGTATCTTTCTCCACAACCCTATGCACACCTAGTGTCCTTTCTACTGGGAGGTTCTCAAGATCTCAATCCAGGGTTGGCTTTGCACGATCCGCATCAGGTATCTTGCACAGCACCTCTCGACTGTTACTCATCCATTTTGTCAGTCTAAATCCGGCTTCGCTGAGTAAACAAGTCACTTCGCCGGCGAGCGAGCTTGCTTTCGTTACTGTCCTTACTGACTTCACGAAGTCATCTACGTAAAAATCCTTGTCAACCGCACTTACACCCTCATCACTAAATCTTCCTTTACGGTTTTCTGCAGCTTTCTTTAGGCAAAAGTTTGCACAAGTGGGTGAGTCTGTGGCACCAAAGATATGACTTGTCATCTGAAATTCCAAAGGGCCTCTCAAGGTCACTGTCCTCCCACCATAGGAATCTCAAAGCATCATAGTCCTTTGGGGGTACTTTGACTTGGTTAAACATGCCCTCTAGGTCAGCCACTAGTGCTATAGGATATTGTCTAAACCTCAGCAAAATACCAAGCAAACTGTTAGTTAAATCGAGACCCTGGAGCAACTGGTTGTTGAGAGAAACTTCGTTGTGCAAAGAAGCCGCAACTAATACTACAAGAATTTTTCCCTGCTTTTGGGGGTGAAACACACCGTGATGTGGCAAATACCACGCCCTTTGGCTTTGGCGCATCGCCTCTTCTTCAGTCATCTTTCTGGTACATCCTTTCTGAATGAGGTTCTCCATAAACTCTCTATACTTTCTGTGAAAGTTCTCATCACGCTTGAGTTTTCTTTTCAAAGACTGTATTCTTGCCTCTGCCGTCTGCTTGTTGTTGGGCAGACAAGGGGTATCACTCTTCCATAACATTCCAACTTCGTAGTGTCAGCCTACTACAAAAACTGAGTTTTCCATTCTTTTCAGTGCCCCTGGTCTTCAATTGACATTCCATTCTTGGAACTCCTGTTCATGTCCATGTCTTCAAGCCTTAGAAACTGTTTCATCTGCTGATCTGCTAACTCATCACCATACTTTATAAAATTCACATTCTTTGCTTCGGAGCACATAATATTTGCAGCATCAACCGGTCCAAGCACAGCCCAACCCAGTACAGTGTGAACAGCATACTGTTCTCCTGATCCCCCTCTCCTGCATTCTTCATGCACTTGGGCTTCAGGAACGTTTCCACCGATCAGCGTGGCCACTTAGACAATTCCTTGGCTCTTGTTGTAGTAATGATGTTCAGATTGTCTACAACTTTAATTTTTTCAATTGTTAGGGTACGATTGTCCCGGCTATCAACAGCTTTCGCTTGAACATTGGCTTGACCAACTTCAATTGAGGACTTGCCCGACGATGTGCATACAGCCAAAGCTAGTGTCACAGTTGTTACCTTGTAACCCAAGTTTATCACAAATAACCTTGGAGAGAAATGTCTCTTCACTCCCAGTATCAAGCAGTGCATAAATAGTAACAGAGTAGCCTTCTTTGCTCATTAGGGACTTTAAGATCCAACGATGCGGACGGCAACGAGAAAGTCAAAAAAACAATAGGTTTTATTAGCAAAACAACAACTTTGCACGTGCACCACTCTTTTTTGTACATTTCTCTGCCTGTTTTTACATGACTTCGACGTGAACATGCCTAATTTCGCGTTTTATGGAAGACGTAAACAAGCAACGACGAATTTTGTTTCTCTTTCTGCACTTGGATATGGTCCCTAGGAATTCAGCTCCAGCAGGATTCGCCTACATTTGAAAAAGTAAGTGGGTAGCAATAATTAGAACGCAAATTCACTTTTTAAGCGACGTTCTCATTGCCGTCGAGTCGTTGGATCTTAAAGTCTCTATTATCTTAAGTGGAATAACTTGTAATGCAACCTTAATCCTTGCCGTCGTGGAATACGTGCGACTTGGTCTTTCAACAGGTGCTGTTGTTACAGTATTCACATTTGCTTGCTCACTGGACCCTGGGCCTTCCTAAGGGTTCGCCAATGTTCCCTCTTTATCATCTGCTGGTTTGTGCAATAAGGAATGATGTGGTTGTTAACAATGTTTACACTTAAAGGGTGACCGGCACTCACTAACAAAGTGTTGTACCTTGCGAAGACTATTCTCTGCCTTATAGATTTGTTTATAAAATCAGGACAGGGCTCTATCTTATGTGTAGTCTCACGGCCATAACATTTCACTTTCAGCATTGTTGAATTTGAATCCTTATCTGATTTCGCTGGGTCACTAGGTCCAACTTGCACAGCCATTGTCGTTGTCTTGGGCCCGGCACCGCATTAAGACTCGGAGGCAACAGTTGTAGTCTGGCTCTTGGGTTTCTTCTTAGGAAGAATTGCTTCGTCTCCTCAACTCTTCTGAAGACTGGGTCATTAGCTGCTTCAGCTCGCCTTTCAATAAACACCACTAGATCCTCAAGAGTTAGGAAACCTTTCCTTTCTCTAACTCTCAGAGCCTTATCTCTCCACTTAATCTGTAGCATAACAGATAACTTCCCTGACATTTTCCCCAAATTTGACATGTTCATTTCTGACAGGGTATTAGGTGATCTTGAGCAGTCAGCAAATTCCTGCAGCCCTTGTCCACCGTTGTTTGATATGTTTGGTCCATCAACTAAAGCATCAACACATGCCTTTGCCACAATATGCGGTTGTCCAAAACGTTACTGCAACATTTTTAGGGCCTTACCCAGCCCACCAGGCACTCCTTTAAAACCCGCAACAGCACTTCTAGCTAGGCCATCAAGAAACTGCAACAAACGCGACATTTTCGGAGCTTCTGAAATGTTCTGGGTGTCGACCATTTCGTCAAAATGCGATTTCAATCTGAAATATTCACAAGGATTATCACGAATTTGACTACATCCAAATGAGGGAGACCAGATTTAGTTACTATTGAGTCTATACTGGTTGTAAGCTTTTTGCCATCATACTCGCAGTTGCAGGTGTGGGAAACGATACACTACCAGGCCAGCAAACTCGATCGGGCACTAAAGCTCTATTAATAAAAGGGGTTGCTTCCGGATTCAGACTGCACTCCTTAACAATAGGCTCCGACATTGCTGCATCACCTGCGTTGCGCTAAATGATGAAACCGCCGCAGGTAGTGATTTCTCTGCAAGTGATACCTGCAATTCTGTCTTCTCATCCTTAACCTTGGGTTTATATTCTGCAACTTCCAGCTTTCTTTCTCCTTCCATTGATTCCTTAATAATGCGTTTTGGTTTAATATTTTTAAGCTATTCCTCACAGTTTAGGTCTTGTACACTATTTGCTCTGCTAATAGAACCTCCAAGGGGATCTTCAAGCTCCTCATAAAATTCAACCTTGGCTTTAGCCAATTCCACAGCATCCTCAGCTTCTGCAATTTGGTTTTCTAACTTTAACTGTTCTTCCTTTAATCTCCTTGCTTTAGCTCTTTTTAATTGTTCCACCCTTTTCTCAGAAAGAAATTTCTGTAACCTTGCATTTTTATGAGAAGCTGCACTCGATCTGGAAACATTAGACCCTTTTGAACGAACAGAGCAAATACTTCGAACATCATCCTCGCGCTCAGATGGTGGTACGTTAGCTGACAGTACTTATTGGTAAGTTGCATCTTGTCATTATCCGCCATATTGTCTCCTGTCTTGGAAACATTTGCAATCCCTTCTTCAGAAGCGAGGTATTGGTCTATTAACTCAAGATATAAGCAGTAGTTTCGACTCTGTTCAGCATAACGATTCTCCTCACATATTCTTTCACTCGTGCAATAACTGGATCAAATCATAGTACACACGCGAATATCAGGGACACCCAACGACGGTTTCCTCCAAAATACGTTAATTTTTTTAGGCTATCCAGAGTACTCTTATCCTCCCACGCAGACGTTCTTAGGGGTTCGTCAAGCGTTCCTGTTCCTCTTCGCGTGACGAACCCCTAAGACATCTGCGTGGGAGGCTAGAGTACTCTTAGATCTCTAGAAATGCATTCTAAGCGGCGCTACAAAAAATTTATCTGTTCGGTCATCCTAGGGGAACTTAAGCCTTATCGAAATTACAGGGGCTTCAGTCTTATTTTTCCGAAAATTTTAGGTGCAATTTAGCATTTTACGAAAGTGAGAATTTTTCTGATTCCTCTCTCCTTCACATTTTAGAATCCGAAAATTTTAGGTTTCCTTTTTCTAAGAAAAACAGTTGAACCTGGTTAGTAAAGTAGGAAAAGTAAAACTTCAGAAAATCTTAGGGAATTTTTAGCCGTCCTCAAGCAAGAGAAAATTCTAGACAATAGTTGCTTCTCCGAACAGATATTTTACAGAAAACAGTCGTTGGGTACCCCTTGGATACAGTGTATCGTTTCCACTAATTACCTAAGCGATGCGAGTCTTCGTGAACATGAGTGGCAAATTTTTGATCTATCAAATACTCATCAAGTCTACGATAAATCTTTGTTAACTCTCCAAGATGGCCAGCTTTCGATTTCTTCAACGCAACAATTCTTTCAGAAACAGCCGAATTATCGGCAGCTGCGATTTAACTCCCTTCTGCTTTTAACAATGTCAATACCACTCTTTTCTCGCTGGCTTTCTGCCATCTCACGTTTATAACATGACAGGCATGCAAATGTTACAAATACAAATGTACCTCCAAACAGCATATATCTCCGTAAGTAACTCTTGATTCAACCTCGTTGTGTCACAAAAATTTTGAGGAAAATGTGATGTACTTCGACGAGAATATCACACACTCGGTACAAATTTCTAGTCCACGCGTCAGGGGCACCCAACGAGGAAATAGTTCAAAACCACTTAAACATTAAACGGTATATATAGGCCTATTTTTATCCCCTAAAAATTTTTCATCTTTCCGGATTTCCTAGCTGAAAGTCTAGTGATGCGGAAAATTATAGGGATCAAAACTGACCTTTTCGAAAATTTCAGCCAGAAAAAAGGCTCCCGAAAATTCTAGGTGACCTTTTTAGGGTAAAAATCCGTAAAAACTGCAAAACTGGGGAATTTTACCATTTTTTAGATGTTCGAAAATCCTAGCAGAGGTAGGCAAGCCAGAAATTTTACAACAAATGTACCGAAAATTCTAGATCTGAAATCGTCTTCCTAAAAGATATTTCCCGAAAATTGACGTTGGGTGCCCCTGACGCGTCGCTAGTAATTGAAAATCAATGGAACTCTCGACCTTGTTTAATCCACTGTTTCCTTTCACCGCTCCTTCAAGAGCAAACACAAATACATCGACGATACTCGATACTTGAAAACTTGTATATGCAACCGCATCAAACTGACCTATCAAGCTACAAAAGGGAAAAAATACAATCCACGCGAAAACATCGACGCTTAGGCTCAAAATTTTGTGACCGACTGACCACAACTTAGTCACGTGCTTGAAAACAAAAATACAACATAATTAAAATTCGCGGGAAAAGGACACGATAGATAGAAAATACCGAGGCGGATGTATTCATTGGTCAGTTATTTCTGTAAGTAAAGATAAAATAAACCAAATACTGAAATAAAATATAGAAAGCCATCAAAAAAATTTAGCTCCCCATCCTGACTCCGGAAACCAGCTCTCTCTGCCCGCGGTCCGCGCAGAGACCTGTTCCCCGACAAGTAACGCATTCTGCAGTTCTTCGCCGGTTAAATCTGGGGTGGTGTTGCGTTTTAATGGCCGTAGCATGATGTAGCCGTTGGCCGCCGATTTCACAATCAGTGCAAGGAAGGTAAAAAAATTGTTTTAAAAAGGAAGGAAGGAGAAAGCAACAAATATCTCGATTCTTAAAAGAGCGCGCTGGCTAACGAGAAGGCATCGTTGGAAAACATGGCAGTTTTTTTCTAAAAATAGTCAGCTGAGAGCTCTTTAAGCACATGGATGGAAATATCATCACGTTTTCTATCTACATGTACGTCATCTACATTTATTAATTGACAACGCTTTCGCATCAAGAATAAAAAAAATTGATGTGATGGAAAAAGCATCTGCTGTGTTGAGACTGAGCAGAGCTTTAGCAAGAAGGAGGAATTCAGTTAACGACAAGAAATGGAGGCTTTGTTAGTCTCTCGTGGCATCTCGTGACAGAACGAGTCAACAGGGCTTAACGTTTATGCATTGAAATTCAATGTGCTGGCTATACTATTTGTGCTCACTTTGCTCTAATATCAGGTAACTGTCAAGGTCTAAGGGCAAATTGAGTGGTTAAAAAAGAAGAAGGTATTCAAAAGACTACCATATTAAAATACGCAGTCGGTTGAGCTGGGTTGCGGATTCTGCGGAAAGAACCGCTTCCGTTCCGTTTCCACCGCACTTGACGTTTATCTCATCAGTCATGGAGCCTACCGAAACGAGGAGTATTTCTGACGTGGACAAAAAAGTGGGAAATTTGCGGAGAAATAAAATTTCTGTGGTCAGTCAGGGAGGCGTCCATGTGGAAATGCACGATTACATGCCTTCCTCCACAGTAACCAAGGTACGCAAAAAAGAAAATTAAGCTTAAGAAGCCTAGATTGCTAATTAGTAAATAAGTGTAAGCTTCTCTTAAGTCTTCTAAAGAGATGAGCTTATGTTAGCGGGTTTGGGGCATGGGGTGGGGGGGGGGGGGGACTTTCAGATTTTGGCCAAAAGGCTATACGTGCTGCTGTGAGGGGAGGTATGGTATTTAGGGGTATTTAGGCAGTTTAGAGTGAAATGGGGTATAGAAATCAGAAGATTTTGGTTTAGAAGAGTAGTGGCTTGAATTCTTGACTATTGTGTCACTCTTGTTTTAATAGGGTAGTGACGTTTTGGGTTCTAATAGTTAAAAATAGGTTTCCCTGGGGGGCTCCCATATAAAAGTGACGGGGATGCCTGTCATCTCGCTTAGGGGTAGAAATTGCAGATTTTGGTCTCACTTAGGGAGATCATGACGGAATGCCAATTCTGAGGGTAATGCATAGATAAATATCCATTTTGAATGGCAAATGCCTCTACAGCTTTGTTGGAGAATGGTCTCCTTCACAGGTCAAATAAAGCCTGAGCCGTGCCCAGATTTCCAAAACAGATTTGATAGTGACAGTAGTGTTGAGGAATGTCACAGTTGGTCAAATTAGACTAAGGTTTCCAGGGTTACTATAGGCACACATCCCCACTAACAATCATAGAGTACCCCCCTTACAATTAAAAACACAATGGGACTGCCTACTGTGATCCTAAATTTTTTGAAGTGTAGGGTGAAGCTAATTGTCCCCCAGTATTTTCAGGTGGGAAGATCCAGGTATTTTGACTTGAAATCCTAAAACAAATTTTTCTTGTGTTGTGAGAGTGTTTGTATTTCATGTTTTTCTAGAAAAAATCTGCAGGGGTTTAAGTTTCAATTACTGGTAGCAAGAGTACCTGTCATAATGTATTGGTTACTTCACCCAGTAAATTCGTCTAAATCTTATTTAGTTTCCCCTAAATTAGAAGAAAATTAAAATTCTTTCAGACCTTGTTGATACAGTTAGGAATGGTTTTCCTACAGATCACGTGTTTTAACAATTAAGACAACTTCTACTTGGATCTAAAATTTACTGTCAGGTTGCAGACTTATGTCACATGCTTGTATACTGTTACTGTCTAGCAGGCCTTGGCAGATCTGGCGGCACTTTGTCAAGGGTGAAAAAAGTTTCAGATCAATAAATTAGCCAATATTTTCCTTCGTTGCTGGTGGTTGAACTACTGCATGTACGGTAGCTTTTACATCATGGGTATATTTAGGAGTTTTCAAGATTTTGGAAAAATCAAGAAAAGCCTCCTTTTATGATCTGATGAAGATGTAAATGTTATGCTTCAGCTCTTATAGGTGGTTCTGAGTATACTTGCCCACTTTTCAACTAAAAAAGAATTCGATATCTTCCAACCTAAAACAAGTGTAAAAACACAGACTTAAGCAAGGGATTTTAGCTCATGCTTTCCTTGAGTCACCTATACTGACCACCTAAAAAATGTATTGCATACATGTGTACATTTTGCTGCTTATAATCGGATATCCTTTTAGTTATAAATCAGTAGTTACTAATTCAAGATAATTGTGTAGAGTTCTCAGCAAGTTCAATACTCAACTATAATCTCTTGTTTCCAAATGCAAGATAAAAACCATATATATTAGATCAAAACTGGGACTCACAATTTAACATTATTAGGAAAAAAAAAGTAAATAAGAGGGACTTGTTTCTCTCTGTCTAATCCCTTGAGAGCTTGCTTGGGCCAAAACAAGATAACTAATTTTCAAGAAATGAATGAGGAAAATTTAAGTTTGTTAGCTACATCATTGTTGGCAGATATAAGAATAAACGTGATTGACAGAACAAGTTTGGCAAGTTATTACTGACCAAGTTATTACGCTTTTGATTAATTAAACTCCAAGTTTTCAACCTTTTGTAGACATGTTCAAGATATATGACTCCTATGTCAACAGATAGTTAATTAGTTTACAGCAGGTTTAACATAATATTAATGAGATTAACTTTTTTTTTGTCTGAGCCATTGTTGCAGCCGCCAGTTATTTTTTTGGTGAAATTCAATGAGAGCCTGCTGCAAGCATCAATTATGAAACACCATGGACACTCCCTAAAAACATAGGATTCCAATAAAAACAATCAAGAGGGCTTTGTAATATTGAATTAACACCACAAATGTGCACAAATTGGTCATACATAAGCTGTCACTAGATAATATGCTGTGAATCATAGTTGGAACCCAGGCCAGGGGCTGCCTGTGTGTGTTTGTGGGAGGAGGAGGCTGTATTCCCCTGCATGATCTAGAATATACAGCCCAGAGTTCTCCAGAAAATCTTGAAAATAGGCTAGAAGAGGAAAAATTTAAGAACGTGGCAATAGAGTGGATTGCAGGGTAGAAGTACCTTTCACTTTACTTTTAGCCATGTGTGGGAAGTAGAGAGAAGTTCTCCTCAAGGGAAATTAAATTTGGGGACCCAAAAAAAGGCATTTTAGTCCTGTTAGTAAGATTAAATTCTGACTTTCAAGCAAGATGGCCTTGAAATAGTGACAGAAGACAGTCAAATAAAATGGCAACAAACAACATAAAGATGGACTGAAACTGTGGCATTACCTGGACAGACTGGCTTCCTGCTCATTACATGAAACAAAGCGTATTGATATTCATGCTAATTAAGGGCTCTCCCCTTATTCTCCTCCCCACTGAAAGGACCACACCTGAAATCAACCCTGGGTATGTTATAATTTGCAGGATGCCTTCACCAAAAGTGAATCACAGCGGGATTTGCTGATTGAGTCATCAATCCATGATCGTGACAAGGAGGCTGAGCGCCGCAGAAGGAGAAGGCTCATCTTCATTTTCTGTATAGCAGTTGTAACTACAGTCTTTATAGTTCTGGCAGCAGTTATTCCCTTCTTGCTTGGTAACAAAGCTTATTTTTTCCAATTGCTTAGGTCAAAACTCATTCCCGGGCTCTCTTCCTTTGCCTGGGGCAATAAAAGAAGAGAGAGCCCTGAGAATGAGTTGTTAGTTAAGTACATTTCTTAGGTGGCAAAAGAGATCTTAGACTAGAATTGTAGTAGGATCTGCAAACCAAAAATAAGTGATTGGAAGGCTGCTGGAAAAAAAATGTCACTCTTATGAACCTACCTACAGATGCTTGAAATCACCTGTTAAGGGGGACCTGTCATTTATTAGAGGTGGTGGGGGGGGGGGGGGGGTGGGGAAGCAGGTGCAATTTTTTTCCCAGGGAAATTTTTCTTATGCTTTCCCCCAATTTCCTGCAGAAAAAACTGTAACCCTCCCCCTTGTATGGCCCAAAAAAGTTATGACCTTCCTCATGTTAAAAGATATGACAGGGATTATTAAACGAGATCAACTTTTACCTTGTGCAGTTCATAACAGAAAACGTGTTGGTCTCCTCACTGATCTTTTGGGGGTAGTAACTCGAGAGGAATTCTCATAATGGTTCTCATCACTCCCTCCTCTTTCTCAGAGCTTGAAGAACAAATTTCTGCTAATACAAAGTCCACCTCCTCATCTTGATCCTCATCCTTTGATGAACGAGTGCCTTGTACCAACTCTTTGTCACTATCAAACTGTTCCTGTTGCATTGCCGAGTTTGTTAAATTGCTTATTATAATTATGTCTTTGCACTTCAATCAATTTATCCCTCAGCTTCTCTTGTTTTACATAGATAAGCATATCTCTTTGCAGTGAGGCTGCATTTTCTTTAGCAGTGACAAGTTTTTCTAGCAATTCATTTGCCAATGTTTCTTCAGATTCTTTGGTTTTTTTCTTTATCCTCTGTTTAAATCCTCGTGATTTCGTCAAGTTGATTCTTGACAAACCATGCAAGTTTTTCATTCTCATAGCAGTAAATGCTGCCAGCCAGCTTGGGGAGTAGCACAGATCACATCTTCTTTCATTGCAGTAAAAGACCACTTTTTATGCAGCAGATGACATAAATGTAGGGTAGTTTGGTTGTTCAGGTTGATCATTATTAAAGTTTAAAATGCTTACTGTGCAAAGGGCTTATTTGTTTAAAAAATATTTTATTTGTTTTATTTTATTTTATTTTTATTTTAAGTAAGCAGCAATGTTCACAAAAAGTGGTATGGCCCTCCCCAAAGCCCAGCTTCAATTTTTGGTGACCCTCTCCTTAATGACCCACCCCCCATTTGCACCAGCCCTTCCTCTAATAAATGACAGGTCCCCAAGTGTAAATTATTAATACATGTTGCATACATTTTTGCCATTTATAAAACATTGTTTTGACATACTGATATATTTCTTGAAGAAAATTATGTTAAAAAATTTCTTTCCTTTTTTCAATTATAATGTTCAGTGGTAGATCCAGACCTTCAGATGGGGTGGGGGAGAGATAAGAGGTGGGGGGTGGTCTCAAAAAAAAGTTTTTTTCTTAGCCCTTCGGGCCTCAGGTTGGTCTAAAAATAAGAGGGGGGGGGGGGGGGGTCCCCTCAGGATCTGTCACTGTTGTTCACATATAAGTCTGTATTAGATTTATGACCCTGATCATTGATCTCTTCCAAAAACACTGATTGCTGTTATTTTTTCTTTTCTTATCTTATGAAGTGTTTTATACGCCAAAACAACTTCCTCAGAATAATAATAAAAAGTTTTAACACAAAGCTTGTTTAATGCATTCAGGATCAAGGAAGTCAGACTCTGATGTCAAAGATGATGCAGGTTTAAGCAGAGCAGCAACTGGAGAGCAGCTTAAGTGTGAGCATTTGTCACGAGTTCTGGAAAATGGATACCTGTTCTGTGATGGGATGAACATTAACTCAACCTGCTGGACAAGATGTATTGAAGGCTACGAGAAAGAAAATGCTCTGACTGGAAGTTACATATGTCTGGAGAATGGAGAATGGGAAGGAGAGGGAACAACATGTGTTCGAAAAGACTGTGGATTCCTTGATCAGGTAATGGTGAGCTTAAGCAATGAGAACACTTATGTCCTGGACGTCATGAATAGTGACAGGAAGTTTGATATCTCACTTGATGGAACACTGTTGTCTCCCCCAATGAATCTGAACGCCTTTGTTTTAACTCCAGCTGCACGAATTTGTCAAGTCAGAACACTGAAAGATCATGAGAGAAAATATCAACTTCTGCTGCCATTTTTGATGTCTGGGATGTCAACATTCTCGCTGCTTAATGCCCCCAATGAAAAGATTAGGTCCTATCTTGTAAGTCCCAATATCCACACACATATTGTCCCGACTTACAGTAGCTCTATACATCTCCTGACAGAGTAAGTTGGTCGAATTTGATAAAAGATGAAAGTATTTTACCTTTGGTGATCATTTTATGAATTCCCACAACCATTTCTCTTGATGATTTTGTTGGTCACTCTTGGGACTTAATCATAAAACTCCTTCTCACTTGAATATTTATGCATAATTATTTTACTGGGAATGGATTTGCTGGATAAAATGGCAAAAAAAAGATCAAATATCTTTAATTGGGCAATGTTAAGTTGTTCTTCACAGGGCTTTAAAGACGGCCGTTAACAAAACCCGGATCGGATTGCTTGGATCGGATTGGATCGGATCGGACTCCGGATTGGATCGGATCGGATCGGATTACGGATCGGACTAGTGTCTTCGCTTTTGGTGCAGAAGAATTATTTTGACAAAAGCTGCTTTAACAATGACACAGGTGGCTCGGAATAAGAAAGCCGAGTTCTCACAACGTGAGTCTAACCGGTTCGACTCGGATTTTTTCTTCCGAGCCGCCTGTGTCACTAATACCAAAAAAATAGTTTCTCATGTATCACCAGGCTTAAAATTCACCATCAGCTTTAAAATCATCGCAAAGAATTATTTTCAACTGAACTGCACTGGGAAATTTTCTGTTGCATAACTTCATACGATTACAATTCCAAAAAGAGGCTTGGTCACGTGACGTCTCCCGAATCGAAGATGGCGGACAGAGATGTACGTATCTCTCATTGCAATGATTTTGTTTTTCTTTTCATCTCCACTCTCTTCTGAATTGGTCTTCTTTCTCACTGAGCTTGGATTGAATGCTTCTTTTCAGAGGAGACGATTAAGAAAATCGCAGTAATAAGCAAGGTACGATAGCGACGACTTGTTGTCAATAAGTGAATGACATCTTAAATGTCACCTCCGTTCAAGTAGGCTCAGAAAATAACGAGATCACTTTACAATAAAAAAAAAGAAAAGAAACACTAAATTAGTTACAGAAGATTGTATACATACTCTTCTCTCCGCCATCTTCATTCCGGGGGATGTCACGTGACCATTTTGGCGGGAATTTAAGGCGAATTGTCAGTCCGATCCGATCCACAATCCGATCCGATCCGAGCAATCCGATCCGGGTTTTGTTAACGGCCTTTAAAGACTAATTTCCTTTTAGTGTTCTGAAGAATCCCGTTTGCCAGAGTGCAAGGGAGTGTAAGGGTCAAAATCTCTGAACTTCCTAAGAATAAGGTTTTCCTTATTTCATCTGTTATGACTGTAAAAGATTAATACAGTTTCAAGCCAAGGGCCACAGTTATTGACAAGTCATACAAGCAATCCTATGTTGTTCATGCACTACACTATTGAATTAAAACCTGTGAAAATGCACAGAAAAATATGTGAAATACCCCATGACAAAAAAACATCCTGTAAAAAACCTGTAAGTAAGTAAGTAAGCCAGTAAATTTTGAGGAAATTTTCAAAATTTAGGACCTTGTGAAAAAAAAAACTGTGACTAAAATAAGCCTGTCAAAAACCCTGTGAAAAAACCTATGATCAAGCCTGCAAACCTTTTAAAGAAGATTTAAATTTATAAATATTTTAAAGGAGTGACATGACAGCTGAGTCTAATTTGTTAAGTAATTCCCTTTTTTTTCAGGTGCGTAATTCATTACAGACCTGCACTGGTACAAAATACAGGGACAGCTGTGATGTAAACTGTGTTGAAGGATATGAAAAGAGAAATCCTTTAACTGGTGAATATCTCTGTCTGGAGAGTGGACAGTGGATTGGAAATGAGACATTTTGTGATCCTAAAGACTGTGGGTCCCCTCATAAGGTGTGTTATGCTGTATAAGCATGGTTCTCCAAAACATTTAGGGAAGGAGGAGAAATAATCTAAGTTCCAGTAGTATTCAGATTTGTCAAACTTCAGGGCCCATTACTTTCAAGTGCTTCCTATTTAGCAGTAGGTTTATTATGAAGTGGGAAAATTTCTTTCAATAATTCATGATGACTTAAAATTATTTTAAGTTGTATAGGTAAAACAATATTGCTGACCCTTGTACAGATTAAATTCAAGAATTTTTAAAAATATGAAATGTGAATTTTGAAAAATTTCCACGTAACTGCACAAACTGACAGTGTCAGTACAAACTGAAGTCATGCAGGATTCCATTGATGTATTTCAAGACAATTAAATAATATATTGAACGGCAGTTTTAGTCTGAGACTATGATAAATGATTTTGAGGTTTCTGTAGTACGAAGTTGTTACAGTTACTGCTAGAAATTAAACAACCTTCTCGATTGGTAAAAGGGGTCGGTGATGCTTTTTCTGAGAGCCCACTTGATGGACACCTTGGCATGTCTCGCCCATGTCTGTTTTAACCAAGTTCTACTGTATTGACTGTTTATAAGACTTATGATTATCATTTTCTAATTCTGTTTAAGGTGTTAATACCTGGTGAGTTTGAAAACTGCACAGGGACAAAATTGAGCGACAGTTGTGAAGTGAGGTGCCACAAGAATTTTGAGAGAATTATACCTTATATTCAATGTGGTTTGAATGGTAATTGGAGCAACATTGGCGGAGGCAAGTACCCATGCCTTGTCAACCATAAAAACTGATATCCACATTCAAAAGCTAAATGAATAGAAAAGTTTTTATTATTAATTATAAATTAATACAGTTAAGCCTCTCTGTGCGACCTCCTCTCATAAGAGACCACCTCCCATAAGCAACCATCTATCCAAATTAAAACACCATCAAAGTTTTCCCAGTCAAAGCCCAGTATAGTTAAAACCTCTCATGAACGATCACCTTGATCTTGTAAGTGACCGCAACTAATTTTTGGGCAGGCAGTTTTATAATTTTTCATTCGTTTTGAAAATCAACTGCTTATAAGTATCACGGTCTGACCTTTATGTTCTCTGTGTGTACTACACTACTCAGATTATGCAAAGATTGTTCAGTGAAACATGGAGTTGCACATATGGTAACTTAGAAATTGGGTACTATCAATTCTCTTTCAAAAAGTAGACTTATCAGAATCTCCTATTGGAATTGAAAGGACCCCCTGTGGACCAATTCTTGTGACTGACTGCTTCCCTTAAGTGACCACTAAAACTCTTTACATTTTGGGTGGTCGCTTATGGGAGGTTTGACTGTGGTTAGCAAACAATCAGAAAAATAGGAACGTTCACATGTAAGATATGACAGCTGTTGCTAATTAAATGATCTCTTAATTAATTCAACGCTCTCATTCAAGGATTTACAACTGTCAGAAGCAAGTGCTACGGCACAATACTGGGAGTCTTGTGAATAATCACATATATTTATACATTTCTTACAGTTTGTATTGCAAGTGTCAATCCTTGTAAACTGTGTAACAGGGTGAATGGCTCCTGCATTCAGTTGTCACACAACAAACACTTAGCTTTCTGCCAGTGTAATGTTGGATTTGCTGGAGATGGTGAGCACTGTCGACAGGATTTGGACATGGATGGCTTCCCTGACGAACAACTACCTTGTAAAGAAAAACACTGCACTGTGGACAACTGTCTGTTAATACCTAACAGTGGACAAGAAGACAACGATAGTGACAATGTTGGTGATGTCTGTGATGATGATGATGATAATGACAGTATTTCTGATGGCAAGGACAACTGTCAGTTCAAAGCCAATCAAGGGCAGGCAGATCAAGACAATGATACAATTGGCGATGCTTGTGATAACTGTGTCCATGTTTTTAACACTGATCAAAGAGACTCTGATGGTGACAATGTTGGCGATGCCTGTGACGAGGATATAGACAATGATGGAGTTCTGAACTGTACAGATAACTGTGCTGTAGTGCCGAATCCAAGCCAGAACGATATTGATGGTGATGGTATCGGTGATGCTTGTGATAACTGCATTTATGTTGCGAACAGTAATCAGACTGATTCTGATGAAAATCTTATTGGTGATGCATGTGATGAGAGAGCAGACATGGATAGGGATGGTGTGAGTGATAACAGAGACAACTGCCCATCAATCCCAAATGGTGATCAGGTAGAAGCTTAATTAAGAAAAAAGATCTTTATTAATTAAAGAAGTGACCGTACATTGTCATTTTGAATATAGAATAGAATTTTGTAACAATACTTTAATCTGCTTTTCTGAGGACATCCTTAGGTTACTATGTCTGAAGTTTAATTCACATGATCATTATGCCTTGCTCCCCTTGGCGGCATTTTGTCTTCCCATAGCTTGACACTGATGGTGATCTGCAAGGAGATAATTGTGATAGTGATAAAGATGGAGATGGAATTTTAAACCTAGATGACAACTGTCCTCTTGTACCAAATGTAGATCAGGTATGTAAACCACAAAAGTATACATAATGTAAAGTACATATTAATAATAATAATTATTATTCAAGAAAGGATCAATTTTACAAGCTGCAAATTTATTCTAATGAAACCCCTCAAGATTAATGCCAATAGATGTTATGTGTGCAGTTAAGCCTTTAGTCAAGATACTTTTTCTCCAAAAACTATGGCCACCGCCAGATTAAACCTTGCAGAATGCAGAATGACCCTTTCGTCTAACTAATATTATTGTTTTCACATCACAACCCATTCAAAGACATTGTAACCAGGTAACGGTTATTCCAATGCAGACCTCTCTATTCAGTCTGTAAGTAATGATTGCCTTGTGCACCAAAGCTGCAAAGGTCATTAAACAAGGTTCTATTTCAGTACTGCAGCCTATAATTGGTATTCCAAAATGTATTTTCTTTTCCCGGTAACTGTCAGTTAATATTTAACTATATTTAAATATAATATATTGTAATTGTCACTTAGCGTCTTGTCAGATAAAGGAACCTACTGCAGATTGAGGTCTGAGAAGGAATGTTTTTTATTTTTTCTATTCCTAAAGATGTTTACTGCTGAAAACAAACCAGCCCTCCCCCCAACTGCTTATCTTTAAAGTTTTAACATGCACCAGTGGCTTATGATTCTTTTTATAATGCCCAGCCGCTGTGGGTTTTGGCCTGATTTTCCATTATTTTTACTCCAATTATACAGAGCTGATACAACCGAAAAATATCACAAGCATGTTTGCTACAAGAGTAGTAATAATATTGCAGTGCATTTTATAGTAGATTAAAGACCAATTATGTTTTTTTACTAGGCTCACTATGACATGTATGATGTTGGTAATGCCTGTGTTAGTGACACTGATAGTGACTCAGTTATTGATTATCAGGTATTTATTGTGCACTGTAATTTTGACACTTACTACTACTACTACTACTACTTGATCATTACTGCTTGATTATCACTGATACATGTGTGTCTACAGATACAATCTGTATGTTAGAAGCAAATTGATTATTTTGGTGTCGTTTCAAATGAGATTGTTTTTATTATACATTGCATGCACTATCTGCCTTCTCATTGGTTAAGAGCCTACAGTTAATTTTGAAAATCAATGCAACATACAGATCAGTCAGTTATCTTCTTAAAGAAGCTAACTGACTAACCTGTAGGTCATGTGCACAATGCATGATACATGATTTCCAAGAGTGATGTCAAACTGTTTCCATGCAACAGTATATGTTTGTCATTATTTCCTTCAAAACAATTTTATAAATATGAAACAATAATATTAGATTCGGTTTTAGTGATATTCAAGGTTTTGAATATAGTGCTATCCCTTGGCTGATAACACTCACCTTGAACTTGACTATTCGGGATATCACAAAAAACTTGATCATCCAATATTAATTTTGTCTAAATATATATATTTATCCCAAGATTTAATTCATACCATGAAAAAACAGTCATACAGACACTGGCAATAGTTTGCATTGGAAACTTCTCAGTGTAATCACTGGTACAAGCATATTATATCTTGTTAACTGTACATATTTTTTATTTTTACTTCTTCTCTTTGACTGCAAAAGGTAACATTAACAATTTGCATCTCTAAATTTCTCAAGTAATCTGAAAGAAAAAAGTTTTCATAGTTTTTCTGTGTTGGGTGCATGCAGTAACATGAATCATAACAAACTGGCTTTAAATTCATTTAGGGACCAGATTTCCATTGTTGTATGTGATACCTTATTTTTTTTCTAATGGCAATGAAATAATTCTGATATCTTACATGCTTAGGAAATATTGATACTCAATTCTGACTCTGAGTCATAATATCATGAAACGTATATTAGTATGCTACATATGAACAGAGGTTACACCATGAAAAAGTAGCTTCTGCTTGCATGGCCAGTATGTCTTTAAATGCTTGGAGAAACTCCCTAGCTTGCTACTTTAGTTACATCTCCTCAGAAACTAGTAAAAGGAAGAATGTTAATAAATTTGTCTTCTTCTGTAGGATGATTATCCAGTGAACAAGTTCTTAAACAAAACCAACTTTGGTTTGTATCAAGAAGTGATTTTAGATGGATTTGGTAAAGCTCAGGTACCTCCAAAGTGGAGGGTTTATGACAGTGGAAGAGAAATTGTGCAGTTTGCTAATGGGTAAATTAATTGACATGACATTGTCATTATTGTGAGTTTCCTAATTTGTTGTCGTCATAGTAGTGGTAATGGTAGTAACACTTTTATTATTTACTGCGCTTATCAGAAACACGCAAACTTACAACTTTGCTTACAATTTTGTGGTGACAATCATAATTAGAATCAAAGGCAATGAACTTTCAAACACATGCAGAAACAAAAAAAGTTGCATCGAAATCCCACAAATCACAAACTATAAGTAAAGTTCAGGTTTATAAGAGCTTTTAATAATTGATAAGAAGATTGATGGCAGCAAATGAATGAATGCAAAGGTTAGTTAGCTTTTCGACTTAATTCAGAGTTAACATATTGACAGTAGCAACACTAATAAACTGATGTGTCTCAGCCAGGTGGAGTACTTGCAGTTGCTTGCTGGCATTTGCCTTTACTTCAACCTTTACATTTTACTGATTCATTAAGGGTGGATTTCGACTGTCACCTAACAGTTATATACGTATGCACATAAAATTTTATGCATGTAAGTAAAATAGAGACAATGGATGAGTGTTCTACTTTTGTTTATCATATTTTTTGTACATCTTTTGCCACTCCCCAGAAATCCAGGCCTACTGATAAGCTATACAAGATTTGGCCAGGTTGACTACAGAGGAACATTTTTTATATCAGATACTGGAGATGATGACTTTGCTGGCATTGTGTTTGGTTACCAGAGTAATAGGTAAGACAGTTGATTTGTGCTATTGTACCGAACAAAAAGGTAGAAAGCAGTCTAAAGAAAATGTTAACTTATAAGGCAGACATTATAGGCTCTGTTTCCAGCAGGGCAATGCACCCATGATTCTGCCCACCTGAGTGGGGAGAATTGCAAGTGCATTGAGACACCCATGGCTGGAGACGTCTGAGCTTTAAGGCAGAAAACTGCTCCTAAAATATATATATCTGTCTGGTCTAGACATTCAATAATTATTATTATTATATCAACACCAATGAAATACCAAGTGAGCTTTCACGCAAAAACTTGGTATCTTCACATATGAAAATAACATGTTATCTTCACATGTGAAAATATCACTGTTGCTATGGCTACATAATAAATCGCGCCTTTCACACCAAAAAACTATAAACGTGAAATGGTTTGGTAGTTCAATGGTGTGTTTATATAAGTGTTGAAAAAATATTTCACTTGTTGCTCACTCGTGAAATATTTTTCAACACTCGAAGAGAAATTTCATGTCTCCGCGCGGCCATGTAATATCCTCTATATCTGGAACTGCAGTCTAATGCTTCATTTTTTTAGGACACTGAATACAGTGTTTTCCTTATCAGGTGGTAACCATTTACCGCCTGAAGCAACTCTTCTTACTGCCTGCAACCGCCTGAAGGTTTACTAAAATAAAAGAAGTACTTTAAAAAAGTACACAAGTTGTGATCTGATCCAGGTTCACACATACTATAAGGAAATGAAAGAATAATATGGAAAAATACTAAAGTATACACGGCTTTTCTTTATATGGGGCATGCACTTTGGAAAGAACACTCACTCAGAAGACAGAGTAAACTTATTGGAATCAATCATTTTAAATTGTTGTGTAAAGGTAACAATGGCCAATTTGTGTAAAATAGGGAATGACGTTTCAGAGAACTTAGCTCCTAAATTTCCCAGCAAGGGTGGGGCCATGTCCTGCCATCCACTACCCTACTGCCTCCAGGGAAGTGCCCCTTTGGTGCATATCTTTTGCCTTACCTGGCTATGAATGGTCCCTTACCTGCTGAGCTAAAATTTAGGAAGAACACTGTGAATACATATTCCAAAATGAATTTGTACTTTAAAACATTACTGAGAAATGTAAAAAGATCCACATTTGTTTAATATATTATTTATCTCATTTCCTTCCTGGATTTTCTAGAAGTAGATCAGTATCATGAGCCAAAACTTAAGGTTCTTTTCTGGTTGTTAAGTTATATGTATACAAATAACTGACAATATCATACTGGAATATTTTCTTTGGAGGGGCAAAATTTAAACTCAGTACCATCAGTATATCAGCCACATGTTTTTGTGGGCCTGCATGTTTTTTTGTTCCTTTTTCCAGAAACTTCTATCTGTGCTCCTGGAAGAAAACATATCAGTATTACAATTTAGATGACAATGCCTCTTACCCAAGACCTATTGCAAGACAAGGAATTAGTCTTATGGTATGTTAATGTAGGAATAACTCGAAGTTCATTAATTATTCATGCAGTCATGCAAAAGCCAACAAATACCAGAGAAAACATGTCACTGCATAATTTCTTTCTTATTGGTTCATTTGAGAAGACATGTCAAAAATGCAGGCTTTTTCCCGGCCTTGTGCTTTCATCTGTTTCTTGGCATTTGGAACCCCTGATCAAGAAGTAGCACTAGCCCTTGTTTCCAACATATTACCTGACCTTATCATCCACTCATTAAGGGCCGTAACCAGTAACACCTGTCATGGCTGAGCTCTCTTAAAAGCTAACTTAACTCTATAAATTTTATGTGAGATGTTGTGGGTGATCTTTGATTTGCTATGGCTGCTTCAAAACTTAATGACAGCCCTGGCCTGCTTAAGGCATGCATTATTTTCTAAGGAAACATGGCATTTCTTCTTGAATCTATTCGCCCAGTAACCAAATCATACCTGTAATATTTTAGGCTATATGCACACTATAACAGATAGCTTATGTGCGGGCATGGAATTGATAGATAGATAGATAGATTAGTTTAGATAGATAGTTTACTAGAATAAATACACGGGCAGCCAGAGGCTGAATTGCGTATTTACAAATAAAACTAAGCTAAAAATAGAATACTAGTGAAGTTAATATCGATTTAAATGTTCTCAAAACATAGCCAAAGTCTTAAAGTCTTAATGATGCTGACAGTTTCAATGACTGTCAGCCATCTTTATCAAAACTTGGCAAGTTTTGATAAAGATGAAACTGTCAGCATCATTAAGACTTTAAGACTTTGGCTATGTTTTGAGAACATTTAAATCGATAAAAATAGAATAATTTACAATATATCAGTATTAAAAATTCATGCATATAATAATGCATTAAAACCGAATCATTTAATTCTACTTTAGGCACGATGGCAAAAGAAAAGTGTTCTTAAAACAGTCTGTCTTCCTCTTTGGAAGTGCAAAGTGTCAGTGATATCTTAGTGAATATGGAGCCTTATTGGCTTCAGTTAATAACTTGTTAAAACAAAAAATTGTTTATCCCTGTTGCCGAGGGCAGCGTTTAAAACCTTGTCACATATGTCCGGATAGGGCTTCTATTCACACATAAGAATGATGATTTCGCCATTATTTCTGTAACGGAGCAAATTTGCATTGTACCGAATCTCTAAGGTGGAACATCGCATATTGAATGGCTGTTCACACTATACTGGCATATCATATTGGCACAAAAAGCTATCAGTAGGTATCACAGGAAAAAATAACAGATTCCCATTTTTGGATATTTTAGGGTATTTAAAGAATACCCACAAAAATCCCAAATTTGGAAGAGTGAGACAAGTCCCAATCAGGGAACTTGGTTGGGAATTCCCTAGTTGGGACTTGTCTCACATGCCAAATTTGGAATTTTTATGGGTATTCTTTAAATGCCGTAAAATATCCAAAAATGGGAATCTGTTATTTTTTCCTGTGTATATAGTGTGAACATAGCCTAACTTTTAAACTATTGTGTTAATAAAGTAATTTGTCACATTTTTTACCTTTAGTCCATTAACCTTCATTATTGTTGGCAATAATAGTAAAAAGAAAATTAAGAAACTTCTTAATTTGATTGAAAATAATTACTCCAGGCCGTTGAGTCTAGCACAGGTCCTGGTATCGGCCTTCGTGATGCCTTGTGGGAGACAGGAAACACCATTAATCAGACACATATACTGTGGTATGACCCCACCCCACAGTGGAATTCAGGTGTGGCATATCGTTGGAGGCTACTGCTTAATCCAGACTCTGGCAGAATCCGCATACGTTGGTACGAGGTACGAGAATTTCTTTTTATTAAACAAATCACGTAAAAAGAAAACAGTAATTGTTATTACACATTTTGGAGGTAATCTAAGAACCCTGGCCTATTTCACCTAGCTGCAGCTTGAATTTATTTTTTAATCATTAGAATTTTATGGTTCCAATTGCCAAATGATAAAATATTTATTAACATTTTAAGTACACTGCATTATGTTGTACAGTGTTGATTTCAGGCCTAACTCCACCTAAGTATCACTTTGGTCTTAAGTAAAATGTCATTATAGAATTCCTTCGTTACAAATCATAAGCTAGATATGATAACTGAAATAAAAAGACACACACATGTAGCTAAATTATTATTTTTAAATTAAAAAAAAACACACTCAAATATTTAAAATGGACAAGTAAAAAGATATTTAGTATGACTACACAATATTTTTAGCACTGAACATCATTAATTGTAACATTTTTGTTGAGTGCAATAATAAAAATTATTTATTCTGTGCTGCTTACAGGGGAAAAAACTACTGGCAGACTCAGGGAACATAATTGACAAGCGATACAGAGGTGGTCGTCTTGGCATGTATGTCTACTCACAGAAAGGGGTGTACTACTCTGCATTATTTGCTGGCTCACCACAGGTAACACTTACAGTTGAATCATTTCTTTTAGAAATCAGGTTAAACATTCCTTTTATGAAAAATGACAGTAACTAATGTTTATCTGTCAATAATAAATCAAAACAAGTTTTTTATGTAACTATAGTCATCTTTGGCGTTTGCTGGAAATGTGATGTTTGAGGAACTTCGTCTCTCTAACATGTACTACTGTTTCTTTCAAAAGAAAAAAGGAAAATGAACACTACATTAAGCACTTTTTTTACAAAAGCATGCTTGTTAAATGATGAAGATCTCAAAGAGTCTCAATTCCCTTTAGCTGGGGATATGCATGATTTGATAGTTTGATGTGTGGTGAAGGAAGCCATCAATTCTCCAAATCGCTTTGTAGCCTCTCCCAACACCCCCCCCCCCCAAAAAAAAAACAAAACAAAACAAAACAAAAAAAAAACTTCCTTGATTAAAGATTTGGTTATGTTGTAACCGCCTAAGAGTTTTTTCTGCATACGAAATGACATTAGCAACTTATGAAATACTTTTCGCGTGTTTGGTCCAGACTGATGCATGTCAATCATCTATCATACAATAATAATAATAATAATAATAATAATAAAGCTAAACAATAATAATAATAATAAGGCTAAATACTTGTTTCTGGATTCGCTTTGTCCTTTTTAAGCAGATGCAGTGCTTAAATCCGAATTGAAAAGGTGCCAATTTGCTCAAGTCTCTACAGATTTTGAATCTGAAAACTAAAGTGAATCCGATGCCTTGTACATTCGCAAATATGTTTTGTAGTGTAAACAATTTGTCCAACTCATCCGATACTTAGCTGCATTTGGTCATACCAGTTTGCAGTAAAACCAAAAATGGAACTGTCACTTTCATGAATATAGAGTGCCTTTTAGTTAGCAAACATTATGACGATGGCAAGCGCAAGGAAAATGTCCCAAGCTATCAAAATGAATGTGCGTTTTTTTTCCTCCTCTAATTTAACTCTCTTAAAATGGCAAATATAGGTGAACTTCCCCTATGGAATCTTGGGGAACCCACCCAAGTTCAGCTATGCCCCTGCACCTAATACAGTAGAAACCTGATATAATGAACCTCTATACAACAAACTCATCAGTATAACCAAGGGTAGATATAAGGAAAAGAAGCTGGATTATAATGGCAAACATATTTTGCCAGTCCCTTGGGTAATCATTTTATCACACTTTTCTGTATGTGGCAGTATTTCACAGATACACCTTTGCTTACGTGTCCACCACCAGTTCTTCATTCCTTGTTGTGTTCCCAAGTCACCTTCTTCACATCTTCAAACATGTTGTATATCCATTCTGAATGCCCATGGAATCAACTTCATTTTGCACGTCCCTGCTCCCTGAAACATTCACAATGCTATAATTTAATTATTGCCAATCAGGCTGAAATAATACCTTAGAATTCCGAAAATAAGCCCCTTCACATGTATAAGCCCCCCAAACTCGTAACACAAAAAACCCTCCGTTAAATTGCCCCTCCAAATATAAGCCCCCTGGGGGGCTTGCACTTGGAAAATTACCCTCAAATACAAAGTAAAACAAAGCAAAGGCAGTAAATTTACTTCCAACTTTAAGGCTAGCCCAATCGATTTTGAAGCGCAAATTTCCCTCCGTAGATAAGCCCCTCCAAAAATAAGCCCCTCAAAAAGGGCCTTTGAAAAATATAAGCCCTGGGGCTTATTTTCGGAATTTTACAGTGTTGGTATTTTTAAAATATTTATGTTATTAACTTTATTTGATTGTTTTCTTAGATTATTGACTATACTCTGAGCTTCCAAGGCAAAGGTGGTTATGCTGATTTAGGAACCTTGGGGGACATCTTGGGAGACTTAAGCAGCAGCTTCACTGTGGCAGCTTGGGTATGGCTTACTGGTGCCAAGTGAGTATCAATGAATCAATTAATCAATTAGTAAATGAATGAATGAATAAATGACTATTTAGAGGTTGCACATGCACATAATGGTTGTTCATCTACCATTCCTGGTCAAATTGGAAATTGGAAACATTGGTTTTTGTGGAAAGAGACAACTGGAGTACCTGGAGAGAAACGTCTCAAAGTAAGGGATAGAACCAACAACAAACTTAACTAACATGGCATCAAAGCTGGAATTTGAACTCACCGGCCACATTGGTGGCAGGCAAGTGCTCTCACCACTGTCCAATGCTTGCTTGGTTGTAGTGAAAACGAAGACCCCGAAAATTGCAAGTAAAAAAACCTTTAGCGAGTAAATCCTGTTTTGTGTAGAATTAATCTCCTCCTCGTTTCTCGATCTAATCTCCAAGTAAGTGAGACTTAATCCCGCTGTAAGAGCATTCTTGTTGTAATACTGTTTCCTTTGTAGTGGAAGAACCATTTGTGACCTACCACACATAGACTTCGGGAACAGCACCCCTAGTCTGGGATTTCTCCAACAGTCTTCAGATGATGAACAGGACTGGCAACTGACTAACAAGAAAACCCCAACCGGACACACTGGGCCAACAAATGACCATACTCCTGGCATATCAGGATATTATGCTTATTTGGAAGCATCATCTGGGCGCAAAGGGGATAGGGTGTGTATATAAAAACAATTATTATATAACAATAACAATAACAACAATAATAATAATAATAATAAGTACGGCTTGAAAAGAAGTGAGAAGTGGTATGAACACCAACTGGATGGGGATAGAGGAAAATGAAAGATGTAAGATATTGTTGGACATGACCATCCAGTGTGACCATATTATTGACGCCAGAAGACCTGACATTGTTGTTGTTGAGAAGGATAGTAACAAAGCAATTATTGTGTAGATGGCTTCACCATGGGATCACAGAGTTTATGAAAAGGAGAGTGAAAAGGTTGAGAAATACCAAGATCTGAAGAGGGAGATTAGACAATTACGGGGCACTAGACTTGTGGAAGTGATAATGGTGGTGGTTGATGCACTCAGTGCAGTAAGCAAAAGATTGAATACATGGCTTGACAATCTGGGGATTACCATTAATATGGGTTTGCTGCAGAAAACAGCTTTGTTGGGAAGAGCACGGATCTTAGGAAAGGTATTGGAAAGTTGAAGGAGGAGAACTAACCCAAGGGACCTTTGGCCATTGGCTATGGCTTGCTCCCTTGGTGTAATGTTGGTACAACAACATCCAGCAGTTAAAGCATTTCGTTTAGAATAATGATAATAATGATAATAATAATAATAATAATAATAATAATACAATAATTTTACCCAACTTTAAAAAAATATGTGGTTGAAGTAAGAATTAAGCACTATATAACATAAAGAATTATATAAATCATAAAAAAATACAATCACTGTGTCAATAATGATTTCTCAAATACATTCCTTCCGGCTCAGATGCAATCAATAACTCTTGCAGGTGGTCCAGAGTTTTAAATTTAGTCATTACAAAATAGAATCATTCATCTCTGATACTAAAAAGAAACAAGTTAAAAAGAATAAAAGCTCGTATTCCTAAATTCCTAACTCTTTAAAAAAAAAGTTCTTAAAAAAATAGTAAAATAAAAAAATTAATTCAGTCAGGCTCCAATATTTTCGATCTGTAGATCTGAGTCAACAAAGTCTAGCTGTTGTCTTCTGGATCTTGAGCCTCCATGCACAGTATCGTGGAGCGTACGGTGGCGAAAGATACTTTAGCTTTTATCCAGGAAATTGTGCTTGAGTAGCTTTCTCCCTTCTTATTTGCGATCAGCTCCGCAAGTGTGCTGTGGTACTTCACACTATAAATAATAATAATAATAATAATAATAGTACAGTAGAACCCCAATATCTCGAACTCGGATAACTCTAACTCCCTGCTAACTTGAACTAAGTCCAATTTCCCTTACATTAACCCCATTTTCAGTCATTTTTACTCGGTTAATTCGAACTCTGATAACTCAAGTTCCCCACTAACTTGAACTAAATTTCGTATCTGTTGATCAAAAATTCACCAAAATAATTTTACCCTGATAACTTGAAACTCCACTTACATGCCATGCCGTTAGCTCTTCTAATTGTTGTTTTTAGGTAAAAAGACTAAAAGTTATACTATTCGACACAATTATTTAATATTATTATTAGATTTTAATTGTTGCACCGAACAGATCACGTCTTGAAATTAAAATGATTAATCATTTTACCTTTCCTGATGAAGTAAGTTAGATTTGCATTGCCCTATACACTGGAAGGCTGAAAAATCAGTAACTATCAATTTTTAACCTTGCAAATTGAATTTTGGAATCAACCTGATAACTCGAACCCTCGCTGACTCAAACTTTTTCTCGTTTCCCTTCAGCTTGAGTTTGAGGTATTAGGGTTCTACTGTAATAATAATAATAATAATAATCATAATAATAATCATAATAATAATAATAATCATAATCATAATCATAATCATAATCATAATCATAATCATAATCATGATAATCATAATAATAATAATCATAATCATAATAATAATAAAATTTAAAATCATAATAATAAGAAAGAGGTTGAGCAAAATATAAAAGAGCTTGTAGGAGACAAGTGTGAATCAATTATGCGCCAAATTCAAAAGGAAATCCTGTCTAGTTCATTACACATTGCTAGAATGTTCAAGCTGAGTGGTTAGATATCTATAGATCGTTTTCACTGTCACGCAACAAAAAAATAAATTGGAAACCGTCCAGTGGAAGAAGCCAAGAAAATGAAATGTTGGAAGACTAATATATAAACAATTTGTCCAAGTCTCAGGCCTTTGTGGCCCACAGTTTCTGAGTTATTTGCCGAAAAGTTTCACACTCCTTTGTAGAGCTTTGTATGGAGACGCCATATTGGTGCACCGTTTTGGTGCACCAATATGGCTGCCAGAAATCAACAAAAACATCTGGAGTTCACTTTTTCTATGAAAGCGTTTTCTTTTCACTCGAGAACTAGCATATGTGCACATAAACATATCTTCTAACACTTGAAATGGATATACTGCTGAAAATCATGTGGAGAGACGTTTTTTTTCAATGAGACAGCATTCCAATTTTATTGTCACACACTGTGAAAACTGAGAAGTTCAAATTGCTGTATTTTCGAAATGAAACATGCTACAGGACTGGAAACTTGTACCAAGATTTATTTTTTGTTTATCTTCAACCTAGTATAAATAAGAATTCGTAAAACCTCACTATTTTGACTTAACAGTTTGATGACGTCACTGTGAAAACCATCTATAGGAATTTTGGACGCCTATTTTAACAGATACTTAATCTTATACATTATCGAAATTTTATTGACATACCTTAGACGTTCTCATAATTTAATGGACAGCTATATTCATGAACAATGGTTTTTACCTTATGAACTTTTTTATTTTATAATTAAGACATCCATAAAGCTTGTAGGAATTTTTTTTATTAATTTTTTTTTACGACGCTTTTATCGAATCATTTTTACCCAGGCTTTTTTTTTGCACAAATTATTGTGTAATTGTTGCGACGAATTTTAGTCGATGCTGCAGCTGGTTATGGTTTGCCGCCTAGCCAAAGCTTTTATTTTTTACTCTGGGCATCCAGACGTTTGTACTGCCATAATAATAATAATAATAATAATAATAATAATAATAATAATAATAATAAAAATGACCTTTGTTTACCCTCATTAGTAGTTATATAGCATAAGAGGCAAGTCAGGGATAGAGCATCCTGAAACATAGTTCACAAATTAAACATTAAAAAAGTTATGAATCCCAACTAGTCTGATGTAACAACAACAACAACAACATAAACTTTATTTATACTCGAATTTTAGAGTAGCTAGCAAGCTAATATCTTCGAGCTGACACTACATGAAAATAATGTAGAAATATATATATACATTAAATAATTAATGCATTATAAGTAATAATAATAATATAATATTAATAATAATAAGCACATAAAAAAGAAAAGAAAAAGTTATTTACAATTCACAATTTTAAGTTGAAGTATGTCAGGCAAAAAGAATCAACATGAAGGTAACATCCTGTAGTTTGGTCTTAAACTCTGCAAAAAAAACTGGTACAAAAAAAGTCGGGCAGTGCATTCCACTGCTTAGCTGAAAAGTAAGAAAAGAATTAAGACCATAGGTAGTTGTTTTAGGTTTACTTAGTGAAAGAATGTAGTTGCCACGAAGATCATGTAAACCAGTACAGCCTCCGATTTTAAAATAACATGACTATGGTTGGCTACGGCATGACAGTGGTAGATTTCACCCATGACAAAAAAATGAAAAAGGTGGAACAAACATCCATCCTGGGGAATGAAAATCCACCTTTACATATTATGTGGTCCAGGGATTGCAAATTTTATTGATGAGTGGAGTCAGTGTGACTTCTGCTTCACAAATTTTGGAGTCATTTTGGAATATCTGGAGTCAAGTATCTTAGCGAAAAAAGCCATTTTCAGACTTTCTAGCACGTACACGAAGTAGCTGTGGCAGTCTGCTGACCTGGAAAGCTTAATTCCATGATGGCGGTCATCGAGTAAACTGTGATCGTAATCTACCCTCTTCCTGTTTTGCCGTGCAGTATCATTCTTTAATTTTGATGATTTAATTAAGGTTTACAACGTTTACAATTAACGTAAATTGTATTTGTTGTGAAAAAGGTAAGGACAAAACTATGTTTGTTACTGAAAATTTCTGGAGTCAAAATGACTCCCTCACTAACTTCAGTGGAGTCATCTGAACAATTTTGGCGTAAAATACGCCAAATTTGGCGTATTTGCGAACCCTGGTGGTCTGTATAAAGATCAATTTAAAGACCATGATGGAAAAAATGGTCTATTTGTAAGGATTTTGCCAGATTTAAAACAAAGTTGCTCAAAATGGCTTACAGATTTTGAAATGACCGTTAATGTATGGCAAACACTGCATCTGTGAAAAGGGCCTAACATCCCAAGTGGGTTATCATGCTGGTTAACCCATAGAAAGTGTGGTCTATTGCTTTTATAAAATAACTTTAAGTAAAACAGAATAAGTTTCAGTTTTCTATGAGTTTACCGGCACAATAAACCATAGGTTTTTGACCAATCAGAATGCACGTACTATCTTAGTTATTTTGTAAAATAGTATTGTCAAGCGTACCTTTCTCTGTAGGCCTCCTTTGAGACTCCATGGTTTGCCTCTGGTCTTAAGTGCAACATGAGCTTCTTCTACCACATGTCAAGTCCTAAACTGTATGTGACTAAGAAGTCTGAGAAGATACCCCAAATGGGGACATTGACTGTGGAAGTAAAGACTGTGGATAAAACATGGTTTGCAGTGTTCCATAAGGGTGGGGATCAAGGCGATACATGGCATCAAGGCAATGTGGATCTCTCAGTAAGTCTTTGGCATTTCATTTTGTCAGGTAATAACATTTAAGTTACAGTATGTCTCTTCCTCAATGGACACCTCCTTCCAAAAAATAAATAATTAATTATTAACAATTTTCAGGACACACAACAAAATAAGGACAGATTAAGGTTAATCAAGCAAAAATTCTTTGAAATTACCTTTTTAACTCCAGTTTTCCCCATAGATGGAGGGGAGAAGTGAGGATTTTGAGAAGCGTGTTTCAAGCACTTAACAGTAATAGTTGCACTCTGAATGTATTAATTTTAGTTGTGCTCAATAGGCTTACATGTAATTTTATCTGATTCTCTCCCAAATCCTGGGAGAGTGGATGCCTTACCCAGCTTTTTATTACACTTCAAGCTGGAGTCCAGAAAGAGTTATGAGAAACAAAAGTAAAAGCTAAAAATCAAAACCAAGTTGTTCACTGAACACAAATCCTAATAAGTCCACTGTACAAACATTCCACCATTATGGAAAGTAATGTCTAAGGAGAGGAAATGTTAATACACCCTACATATGAACAATAGCTAGTAAATCACTGAATGAATGAATAGTAAATAAATTATTAAATGAAGAAATAATTCAGAGGCTACTAGAAATATCACCTGAGTTCATTGACAAGACGTCATGCACTTTATGCTGAGCAAATAGATACAGGCAGTTTGAGGGACTTTTTTACCCTGAACATGAATGAAATATGAAAATTCAAGTCACTTAAGTCAGTTGTTGTTAGGTCCATGTAGCTGTTGCATTCCTTTCCAATTTCCTCAGGCACCTTACAGTTTCTCAACTTTATACCAAGAACAATTTTTCCTTGAATAGCATCAATAATCTCTGAGAAAAATGGCTCATTAAAAAGCTCTGGTGTGAGGACAAGGATAACTCTTGAAACATTTCTTGATGGTTGTTTGTTAGTGGTGATGATAAATCTACTGGCCTGCATCATTCCTGATATCCACTGTTTCACCCACACTCTGTCCCTTTTCCCATGGTAAATGTGTACTTGATAATCCTCAGGCACTAGAAATTCATTAGCAAAATAATCATTGCTGGAGAATGAGATGACTCATCAAACGGTGACAATGTTAATGCCTCCCACATCAACCACCAGTGAAGCCTGGGTTAACTAACAAAGGTGATGGTATTATGTGGGTTAAGTTTGTTGTTGGGTCTCTCCATTGCTCCAAGAAGTTTTTTCTGGGTATTCCAGTTTTATCCCCTCCTCAAAACCAACATTTTCAAACCCCATTTTCAATTATCAGGAATGGTAGATGAAGAACCAGGTCTCGTGAAGTTGTTACCACTAAATACTAGAATACCTATTTATTTTACTTACTTAATAAGTCCCCAATCAAGGAAAAGATGGTACTTTGGATTTGCCGAATGCATGTATTTTGCAATGTTCTGTACTAGACACTGACAATAAATTATTACACTCATG
Organism: Porites lutea; assembly: GCF_958299795.1. Taxonomy (NCBI): domain Eukaryota; kingdom Metazoa; phylum Cnidaria; class Anthozoa; order Scleractinia; family Poritidae; genus Porites; species Porites lutea. Next base: position 22,187,214 of record NC_133211.1, on the reverse strand, counting down.
CCCATGATGTATAGAACAATCAAGATGTGGAATAGTTTTGAGTAATCATGTTGACCTTACATGAGTCTGGGTCAGTAGATGGCTTGGGTTTTGTCATTCTTAATGGGTATCTTGCACTGCTGCTGGGTATCCATCGACGCAAGTCAGGTTGCCACTGATCCATGTTGTTGATTGAGAACACGTTGTTATCTAGGAGCCACTGCAGATGTGCTGTTCTGTATTTCACAGCTTTGTTCTCTCCTTGCTTTGAAAACTCATCAAAATCTGCTGAGGATCAAATATGTGCTGAGAACACTTACCCCCCTTTACGGACACCTGCTTTATATGCATGGACACCTCTTTATTACGGACAGCTTGATTAGTCCCTCCAGAAAAAGGCCTTATAATTATTTTCTCTAAATTCAAGCCTCTTAATATGGACACCCCGTTAATATAGACACTTTCTGTGGCCCCCTCTGTTGCCGTATTTAAAGGTTTTGACTGTATTTTTTAGTTGTGAGAAAGATTTTTTTTACAAAGCTACCTGGTCTGGTCTCTAGCATGCACTTCTTGTTTTCTACCCTCTAAGGAGTTCTGTAAGGCAGGTTTACTGACCTATGCACTCCTTTGGATATCCCCTTGAGGCAGGACTCCTGTTGTCTGACTTTCTCTGATTGCATTTCATTTCACTTCGCTGGCTGTCACAGGGTGATGATCCCCTTGAACTGTTTCTTTCTTCAGCTGGCTTTTTGTGGACCTCTCCACTGGAATAAGCTTGCCTTTTTGAAGACATTTTTCAGTCAGAGTTTGAGTAACTGTAAAAAAAAAAAATAAATAAAAAAAATAGAAAAAAACAATACATTGATTTCAATAAATATTCATTAAATTTGGTTTGACTCATTACCAAGTTAATACAGTTTTAGCAGATTTGAGGACATTATTAGCTTGCATAGCCAGAGGGATAATTCATGCAAGGAAAGTTTTGGCAGAGAGGCTGTGAAGCAGCACGGAGAGTGGGAAGGAGACACTTTGGACTTGCACCTTCCGCACTTGCTTATATATTGCGGCAAGAATGGCGGCTTTGCTTTCAAAACTCTCACATGCTACAACAATAATAATTATTTTATTTGGGAATACAAACAAAAATGTAACAGGCAACTTCTCATACAATGTCCTAGCCTGCATAGCTGGCAGAATAATTATTATTCTGCCAGCTATGCAGGCTAGGACATTGTATGAGAAGTTGTCAGTTACATTTTTGTTTGTATTCTAAAATAAAAATCCACTAGGCTTTAAGCAATTTTAATTTTTTCACAGCTCCGCAGAGTGACGTAATACGGGGGCCTGTACCACTGGGAAATTCTCAAAGCTGACTGACCACACAGTCAAATATTACTGTTAGGCAACATTTTCCCCTTTAAAGAGAGCTCCAGGTTTTACTAGTGAGTTAAATTAAGCTTCATGAGCAGATGCTCTGATTGAAAACAATTTCCTAAGTGTTAATATAATCACTGCTTGCATGCAGATACTTGACCGGGCTCTTTGAAATTTTTAGGCTGCATAGTTAAGAGGTCCCCCAAAACTCGTAGTAGGTGGTGGTTTTTACCTGCTTATGTGTTTTTTTGACAGCCCTAAGTTGTGACTTACTCAATTCAATAATCTATTGAAAAAGTTCACATTATAAATATTATTACTAGTTTAAAATAATTATATATTTACTTAAATTTAGAATGTTTGACTTACCTGAATTTCATGCAGTAGAACTTCAGACTATTGATAAGTTCCATCACCATGGTTTCAGGATTTCACATCATTTCTTATTTATAGAGAACTAGTTTCAATTTACAATAGTGTGATTTACATACTTCAGAATGTTGTTATGTTGTGGGCTGATGAAACAAAGTAAAAACATTTTATATTAACATTTCATGAACAAGGTAATATAGATCTAGAGTATTTGAAATGAATGTTGTTTAAGATAAAAGTTCAAATACTGTTGAAGATAAAACTAAACAGAAGACTACAGTTATAAACAAAGTTCTTTCTTAAAAAACACTCAGTAATAGCCTCTTTTAATCACAAAGCAGTTTTGCTTACCATTTAAATATTTCTGGTTACACACATTCATTTAGTGTAAAAAGGAATTATAATATAAATGCTCTGTAAACATCAAACTAGCAGAACTTGGAGCAGATGTATACATTGTTTTAATTTGTAGTAAAAATATTCATGAGCTGTTGAGAAATTAATGTTGTGAATTTGTTCTCCACAACACTATTCAATATTGTTTTTTGGTACAACATACTGTACGGATGTATAAAACAAACCGATGGAGTATCAGTGTTTGTTAATACTATTCTTCTATGAACTGGTGATAAGATAATGCATAGTTTCAGGAACAAAAATATGTAGTTGAATCCTGGCGGGCAATTAAGAGGAAAGTAAGGTAGTCTGATCAAGAATAAAGGAAGCAAAGTTTTTGGAGGAGCCTATCAGGCTACCTTGAAATTTCCTAGATAATTCTTTAAAAACTAAAGAAATAATAAATTATGTTTTGTTAAACAGTACAGTTATTCTAAAATAACCAATTTTTAAAAATATTTGACAGATTTCTATGAGACATCGAGGTTTTACTAAAATTGATAAATCTTGTTGAAATGTCTTTTTTAGGAAAAGCATTAAAAAAGTTATTGCAATTTTGAAAATTTGGCAAAAAAAGGTCAATAAAATATTTTGCCACATTGTAGTAGAGAGCTGTGAATAATTTTATCTTTGTAGGTCTATGAGGGACTTGTTGCTGTTCGATTCACAGCAGCCAGAGGATATGCGAAGGCTGGTGATATTGCTATTGATGACATCTCATTTAGGTATTCAAAATATCTACTGGTCGAGTAGTTTTTTCCGTTCAGTTATCTGGCTCCTTTTAAAGTAATCTTCACTTATTTTCGAAGTTTTCTGTTTTTTGTTGTTTTTGTCTAATAATGTCCTTTTGATCCCAGAATTGTCATTTCCATCCTGTTGCTGGCCAGGCTCGCGCTGTTTAAAAGCTGGATAGCACTATACACCAGATAAATCACTATCCAGTGGATAAGTATTAGGAAAACCAATTGCGCTGTCCGGTGGATAGATATTTATCCGATGGATAATGCTATCATCAACCTTTTGAACAGCTGGGGCCTGAGAAAATTACGAGACAAAACAGATAAAATTACTGGGATATTAGCCTGTATGCAGATGTCTGAAAAGTCTCCTACTTTCTTTGTCCATTTTCTGCATGTAATAAAGAAAGTGGGAGATGTCTGCACACAGGCTACTGAGATATTACACAGAAGAATCCTGTTTTCTTAAACTTCCAAATAATTTCATCCAAACCGGACTGCCCCTCCACAGTTTAACACTTTAACTCTACCCACTTTCCAAAACTCTTGGTAATTCAAGCCATTTTCCTTTAATTTTCCATGTGTTTTGAAAGTTGTAATTATAGAGTAGTTCCTGTAAGTTGTGTGTGTGTTTTTTTAAAATAACATTCTATGCCACAAAATACCTGTTTTTTGTCACCTGAATCTTTCAGTCCAAGTTGTGGATCCAGAAAAGTTTGCAATAGCCCTGATGTTATTCCTATCTTTGGCACCAAGGAAGGCACTGGTATGTCTTGTGGATTTTCTGTCTCTTTAAACTTCCATGTTAGTAGCAAATAGTGATGTAATTAACTTCTTTGTCTACTTTACATGAATGGTAACGTTTTAATGGGAACATATGAATTACTAAATTAGTAATATTATTATTGTTTTAGGGGTATACCTGTCGGTGAGTGGTGGAAAAATTCATGGTGGATTGAATAGCACACAAGTGGTAACAGGCAACTTTACGTACAACACATGGACTCACATTGCCTTGCAGTACAACAATGAGACAAAGGAGATGGTAAGCTTCAAAATAAATATGAAGCCAATGGGAACACGGTGGAAAAAGAGCAGATTGTAGTGTTCCTTGGGCAAGTGACAGACAGTGACCAAGCTAGTTTAAGTATAAGGACTATGAAGGGCAATTAATATTTTAGCATCGTTCTGTAAACATGTAATAATTACTATGTTTTTGTACTCAGTGTATATCTACTCAGGGTGCCATTCGGGCAAGCTGAAGCTAGTCTTTACTAGCCCAGACGTCATTTCAACTAGCCCCAAAACCTTTTTGAAGAGCAGAATTGATTTTACAGTTCTTCTTATTCGAATTCCTCAAAAAAGATCACTTGCCCGTCGGGCAAGTTAAAAACAGAATTCACTAGCCTAATAGCGAAATCCACTAGCCCCGGGCTATCGGACACTACTTTCTTTGCACGCTATTACTGGTATGTGGCACATACTCTGTCTACTGTAGAACCTCTAATTTAATTGAACTCCTATGGGTTGCAGCTCTTTTGTTTTTGGGTGAGGTTCCATTTTTAACTTTGTTTGTTTATTGTTTTCCCAACCAAACCTGCGAGTTCCTCTGAGAGCTGCAAGGTCACCCCTTGTCTAAGCCAAATATTTCACCATATATGATTATGTTTTGATTCAAATTTTTCTATGGTTTAAAAACTTATGAACCACTTTTACTTTGATTCTACTGGTAGGCAGGGTTCACATAGTCTTGAAAAGTCCTTGAATTCCATTTTCCCTTGAAAAGGCCTTAAATTTCTGTGCAAGTCCTTGAATTTTCTTCAACTTTGAATGCAATGGGCTGGAAAGTATTTTTAAATGCTATTTTGCTTGTCTATTAAAGACAGAACTAAGAAAATCATAGCTCAGAGAAGTTAAAGGTGATTTACATAAAGCGCCTTTTGTTTTATGCAATAATTAACTATCAATTTAAGACAAGTGCACTGAAAACTTAGAGAGGTTGCAGGAGCAAACAGTTCAAGCCTTAAAGTCCTGTTAGATTGGACTGAGACAGTGCATTCTTGCACAATCTGTGAAATTACATTCCTGGTAGGTGGTCATTGAAAATTGAATGTGATCCTTGAAAAGTCATTAAATATGTGGTTGCCATTTTTTGTATCAACGCTGGGTAGAGTACCATAATATGAAGTGAATGTGGTGTCAAAACTTTTTAACAAAAGAAAATTTGAATCACAACACCAGGATGCTGGTTCATTTGTTATTTTAGGTTCTGTTTGTCAATGGCAAAAAGGAGCAGCAGTTGAGAAACATTTCAGCACCATCTGTGCCTAATAACCTCCTTGTTGGACAGAATGGTGACAAGTTTATGACAGGACAAATTGATGAGGTAATTATTTTTTTGTGAAGAACCTTTGCTACTGTCTCAGATTCTCTTCTATTTTTCTTAATAAAACTGGAAACATCAAAACAAATGAGTTCCTGTTGGTTTTGTTGATGATGCCAAAGTTTTTTGCCTGCAGATTCAAATCTGGAACACTGCTGCCAATGTGTCAGCATTCTACAACAAGTACTTAAATGGGTCTGAGCAAGATTTGGTCAGATATTACAGGTATGTTTTGCTAATTCTTGCTTTTAATTCAGCTGCAAGCATACTCCTAAGCACATCGTTGTACAGCTGTCATTAAAAATTTTGAGAAATAATAACCTATCAACAATGATATTATTATACTCTATACTCACTATCTGTCTTCCCATTGTCGTAGAGCATACAGTTACATAGCATTTTTGGAAAATTATCTACATAACATACAGATTAGTTAGTTATTTCCCAGCACATAACTACTCTGTAAGAGATGTGCACAATGCATAATTTCTAAGAGCAATGCCAAACTGTGTTCCCTGTGACATTGTTTTTGTTAGTGTTTCTTCCAACCAATGCATAATGATACAATTCTTGATCAATATCGATTTCTTAAAACATAAGCAAGCGAATATTAATGTTAAAAGCTGACGTTTCGGTATCATTATGACACCATTCTCAAGGCAAAATATATAAATAGTGCGAAGATTCGATCGAATCTTCACATTATTTATTTATTTTGCCTTTAGAATGGTGTCATGATGATAGCGAAACGTCGGCTTTTAACGTTAATATTCACTTGCTAATGATACAATTAATATTTATTAGATTTGGTTTTGTGGTACCCAGAATAATCAAGGTCTCAGTAAGGGTTACCAGCCTCTGCTGATAACTTAACTCAACCTTGATTATTTTATCCATCATATTTATTGTTACTTATTCACAGGTGTAACCAAGGAGAGGAGCAAAAGCTGAGAGACAGTAGCCCTGCACAAAAAGATGGCTTCCTTAATGGAACCCAGTGGCTCTCCTCATCGCTAGCGCTCAGCAAGATCAACTAACGGAGATCATAACCAGCTATGATGACAGCATAGTCATCACTGTTTCTAAGGAAACAGCTGACAAGTAGTAGGTGAACATAAAGCAAGTTTGGTACTGTGCAAACAGTTTCCTGGATCCCTGATTTCAAACAAATAACTAGCCAAAGTCTAAAAATGAGATTAGAGAAGCTGTTTGCCTTGCATAGATTGTTTTGTGACATGTTATATATCGTATGAGCCAGGTATGCTAGAGAAATTAAACATTAGAACAGTCTGTGTAGTTCTATTGTATATCAGCTGTTTGTGTTTGATCATTGCAAAAGGAGTAAATCAGCACCAGTCTAAGTGTTTTGTGGTAGATCAATGTAATATATTATTTATTTTACACTAAAGTGGAGGTGAAAGGTCATCAGGGCTATAGTAGCCCTTGGCAGCTTACCTTGCCATTTTGGCAATAAGAAAGTTACGAGTTTTAGCTGCTACATGCTCTTACATACATACATACATACACTTTCTTAGGACTCCATTTACATGGCTATTCTGTCCTAATTACAATAGAGATACAAATATAGCTATAAAGTAGGTTAACAAAGTAAAGATACAGTAGTAAAATAGTAGCTCTCTCTACAAAACGGAGTTTTAACTTTTTGGTCACAAATTGTGAGCTTGTACATGTAGCATCTATAATTTACAACTTTTTTGTGATGCTTAAGATCCCCTGTGTAATTTATGCCCTGCTATTTCTAGGAAAAGTTTAGCTTTTGAACAAACATGTGCTGGGCACCCAAGATTTCCTAGGTTGTCAGTTCTTTTTTGAGCCCCTATAATATTTCATAGAGCATCATCACCTTGGGAAGTGGACATTTAGCTAAGTTATGAAGAACCCTAAAAAAAAATTATATTTTAGGCAATAAGTGCTTGTACAATATTTGTGTCATGAGGATAAAAGATGATTGAGTCAACTTGTACACTGTAGTGTTATAAAATAAAGCAATTTTGTTACAGCTGTTGGGACTGAAAAAATACAATATTCTTGCTGTGTGTATGTAGTTGAAAAAAATACCAGGAATTTCATACAATACCGGATTTTCTGGAATAATAGCCGAATAATAACAGGGACGGGATAAAAGAAAGAGAAAATGGCCAGAGTGGTTGGGGTGGGGGGGGGGGGTGTTTGAGGGAGGCGATTATTTGAGGGATGGCTATTATTTGAGGAAATAAGGTAACTGATACTTTGTCTTCTACTTCATTTAAAAAGAACCCAAGGTTCCACCCCATTTCACACCATGATGACAATAAATTAGTGCTTTTAAACCAACTTTATTTAGATCACAAACTACTGTTACAATATTATTGTTCATGTTCACTTCATTCTTTAAGCCATTATACATCTTAACCTGAAATGGTACCTAAATAAACTTGCTGGTTTAACAAGCTTTAAAAAACAACTCAAAGGGTTAATGTAACATGGCACTGTACAGGTGTTTGCTCCAATCTCTTACAGTAAGTCACTGTCACCATCAATCAGTATTCTTATGTCAAACAATGTGTAAAGTTCATGTTCTTTTCATTGCGTTGCTGGTGTTTCTTCCTTGGGTGGCCATTTTCCCGCCCTTATGAGCTTTTCTTTCTGTTTCTGAATCTTTTCAAGTCTTGTGTACTATTGGAAACAATACCATCAAAGGATAGTGTAAGTCAGGTTCCTGGTACTTTTTAATCCACTGTAAAACCGTTGGATTGCCAAAGTGTACTTGTTCACTGAGGACTTCAAAAGCTACATGCATGCAACATTTTGAAAGGTTAAGTTTGAAGACAAGCATTTACTTTTTGTAGTTCAACTGCCAATCAACATTATGAGGATTTTGTTAGTCAAGGTGGCTGCCATAATAATATTCTAGGCATCTCAAAGTAGTTCACATCAATGAAGAGAGAGAGAAATACATGTATATAAGATGTACAGTAAGAAATAACTTTTATCAAACAAGAAAGTCACTTCAATTACCTTTTGCAGTCTGCCTATTTCAATATACCTTAAAATAGGAAATTAAAGTCCACATGATATTAAGGTATTGGAAATTTTTGCCGTGACATGTTGCCAGAATTTTGGGTGAATGTATATATTGCTCTAAAATTCTCGAATTTGTCAATTTTTTTTCTAAAATTCACAGGATATTCTAAATTTTTTTTGATCCCTAAAATTGCCCAAAAATTACCACAAACTATGATAAATGCAAATATTAATTTACAACTTTACAATCTGCAAAAATCGGAGAGGGGCATTTGACACTACATTGGGCTAAAGTGATAGGAATTTGAACAGGCCTGTCTTAAAAAGTTCAACTGCACATGGGTTGCCCAAGTGCAGGCTGTGCTCTAAAGGCACCCGGTTGCCTGAGGCAAATAACATTTAGTTTTAGGCAAGTGAAAAAATAGTGGTATAGTGTTCAGTTAACCAGGCAGAAGAATTTAACATACTGGTTATAAAAACAAAAAGATATGATCATTCTTGTTGTTGTTTTATAATTAACAGGGCAGTCCCAGTGACATTGTCTTGGGCTTTTACGTATCAAGAGCTAAATTTGCATGCATGCATAGCCTAAATTTAGCGGCAAAAAAACAGGGAAAGAAGAGTTGGTTACGTTTATGCTTTGACCAAATTCACAAAAAGCTTGATTATTCTAAAAGATTCACTGATAATATAGGAAAGAAAATTAATGGTGACTTTTTAAAAAAAACAATAGGTTTCGGGCCATGGCAGTTTCACTGTTTCACGGGAATTTGAGTTTGATCTGCCACATAAACCCCATTATTTATTTCATGCCACATTGATTGACCTTTTGGAAATTTATTTTCAACTTTAGTACTACTAGTAAAAAGCACAGTTTTCCTATGTTTGACCTAAATGTCTTAATGAAAATTATGTAAACCTGTAGAAATATTTACTTTTCCCTCCTTAAAACCTAAACAATTCGGCGGCATTGCTCACATTTCTCATTTTGAATCTGAATGGCGGAAAAACTATGATGGGTTTTGTAGGATAATATGGAGGTTTTTGTCGCAAAAAATGAGTGTGCGTACAGAATACTTCTTCATCATCAGATGTACTTGGACAACCAACTTGGAGGCCTGGGCACCCCAGCAGGAATATTTGGGAGTGCGAAATCCCCGAAATTTTTATTTGGGGGACCAACTTTGAGGTCTGGGCACCTTAGCTAAAATGCTTGGGAGCCTAAGGGGCTCCCTGAAATTTTCCTTAGAGCACAGCCTTGCCAAGTGGGATCCTGAAGTTTTGAAAGGAGCATTTCGGAGTTCCAAAAACTCTCACTGTCAAAACGAGACTAAGTGCAAAACCTTTGTTGTGAAAATGAGTTCTATTTCCATGAGAAGAAAAATCATTTTCATATCAATGGCTTTGCAAATGGTGGCTTGGTGCAACTCAAAAATGGCTATTGCTTGTAGCATAAAAAGAAGCCATTTCATTTAAAACCTCACGGAGGGACCTCTTCCTGACTTATCTAGGAAGATCGAACTGAAGGACCTCCACCAGCCCACATACCCACAACTTGCCTATCAAGCCTACAACATTCCAGAGGAAAGAGTCCGACAGGAAGGTCGCAAGGTAGACTACTGAATGGCTCTTCCGAATTTTCTAATTAACACCCTTATAAACTTTTAATTATTTGGCGGATATTACAACAATATTGTTCAACACCCCCCTAAACCACCGCCTAACCCTAATCAGAATCCCCAAGGAACAACTCTAGATTGAGGCCTCAAAGTTTGTCTTTAAACAAATAAGTATCGTTTCATACCAGTTTCTTGTGGTGCAGACATTCAAAGTAATCTTCCCGTTCATTCTGACATTTTTTCCACTGATCATTGCGGCCAACCTGTTCAACACAACTCATAAGGTCGTCCCAAAATGCAGAGCAACGCGACCTGTTTCCGTCCACTCCGTACATATTTCAAGGGAAAGATGGCCTAATAAAATAATAAAAAAGACTGATGATAGCTACTGACCTTAAAGCACCTAAATTGTCAATGTCTTTCAAATAAACTGCAAAAATAACTGGAATGTAAGCAAGAAACATACCAATAGTTCTTAAAAACAAAATGGCGCTTTCCTGCTGGTATCCGGGAATTCTAGCACTAAGCACTCCGCTGGTATTTACCACGCGGGCGCTAAAATATCGGCTTCCCGCTGTTTTACTGTTGTTTGGCCCTTTTGTTTTCCAAATATGGTGTGATTGACCACAGATTGAACACGAGATTTTTCCCGGGAACAAAGCAAACCAATGATAAATCGAACCACTTATGTAATAAACACTCTGATTGGCTGGTGTACTTGTGCCGCGCGAATTCAAGTTCGGCAACGCGTCCCTTGGACGATCACTCCTTCTTCAGCCTCTTTGTACATAGCATACTCTTGCTGTTTTATTCCTGTTTTTACTTATAGTTTTTAGCTATATTTCAACATGCTTGGTATAGATACCTTCATCGTGCAGAATGATGACCTTAGCAAGCTCGCAAAGAGCATGGAAGACCTCGACTGCAACGAGAAAGACGACAATTCCAACGAGAAGAACGGCGAGGTACCGGTAAGTCAAAGTACTCTCAACTATATCTTCGGTTTTGGCGGGAGAAAAAAATTTTCTTTTCGAGCACTGGCCTGTAAAATAGCACATACATAGCAGAAAGCATGCGAAGGAAGTGCAGTTAAGCTGGATAAGATATTTAAAGACTCGAGAATTTGTTTTGTAGTTCTAGAAATTTTGTTTTTACATTTAAGCTCGAGACGCCACGAGACTTATGGAATGACGAACTTAGAATTTTTCTTCTTTCGACAATAGTCGCCCAACAACATATTGGAGGCTTGTTTAAGCTTATCTTTCGCCAAGGTTTTAAAACCTGGTCAGTGAAGTTATTTTTACTTTTATCAAATTAAACTCGAAAGAACGCTAACAGTTAAAGTTCGTTACGACTCCAACGGTATTTGGCGCCCAAGCGAAATGGGGAAATCAAAGAGCACGTTTCAATACTTCAATATTGTGGAAGGCATGTTTTGTTCTCTAACAAATTTTAGCTCTCAGTAAAATTAACATGTGTATTTCGTTTAAGGTCCAGGGCCCAGTAAAACCAGTTTACAAACCAAAGTCGAAGTTCAACACCGAAGATGAGCCTCTGCTCCGTGAAAATCCACATAGATTTGTTCTTCTTCCCATCCAATATAAAGATATATGGGACATGTACAAAAAGGCTGAAGGTAAGTTGGAAACAAGGAAATGCTCTTAAAATACCAATCCCTGTTTCAATGCCCAACTTTGATTTTGATTTTAAGCTTATAATTGCATAACAATTTGTGTATAACTGGTGAGCTTCCTTAGCCTATTAGACTGTTAGCAGAGAAAGAGTGCTGTCGAAAACTTAGTGGAAGTGTGTGAACAAACCAAACAAGAAAAACCTGTTAAAATACCAATACATGTTTTAATGTACAACTTTGATGTTGATTAAAAGCTTGTGATTGCATAATAATTTTTGTGTTAAAACTGGTACCTCCCTATTAAATAATAACATTGTTAGTAGAAAAAATGGAATACCCTTGGAAACCTGGTAGAAGTGAAAAACCTGTTTAAAAAACTTTAATTTGAAAGATACAGCAACAAAGAAACTTCCTGACCTTATCTACCAGAAGGTTATACTTTCCAGTGTGATGGCATGCTCTTCTCTTCTTGTAGCTTCTTTCTGGACTGCAGAGGAAGTTGACCTTTCCAAGGACAAAGATGACTGGGCTTCACTCACAGTAAGTACCTTGCCTTAAAGGCTGCCATTTTTATTAACTTTCTTAGTTAAAGATATTAGCCATTAAATATATATCTCGGCTTCTGATTGGCTAAAATCAGCAAATAGCATTCACTTTTTTTGGGAAATGCTTGTGATATCATATCTGGTAATATGATGTCAAAGCATAGGCTATCATCAGAAAAAGGGACAGTAACCAAGATGCCTTAAGACAAATTGCCTTAGCTTAGGCGTTTTTGTGGAGCTCGAAAATGTGGTGGAAACTTTAACGTCATGCTTTTCTAAGAAGAGAGTAGCGAAGCTTCTGCCAAAAAACTCAGCAAGAAAAGCAAAATACAACTCAATGGATCTGTCCCCCTGGCTCACTGAATTGTTTGGTTTTGTTTATAGGATGATGAAAGGTACTTCATCTCGCATGTCCTGGCCTTCTTTGCTGCTAGTGATGGCATTGTGAATGAAAACCTGGTAGAATGCTTCAGTCAAGAAGTCCAGGTCCCAGAGGCCAGGTGCTTCTATGGTTTCCAAATTGCAATTGAGGTAAGATTATTTTCTCTTGTTGTAATAAGCTATGGTGATAACTCTGTTTTTAGAGAGAAAGAGATGACTAATGATGTGGGTCAGCTAACTCTTGGGCAGTCCTTATTATTAACACAAGTGTTAGAGCTAAGACAGGATAGCTAGATGCAACTGTAGATTGCAGTTTTTATATTTTAAAGCTTTCTTTTTTTTAGAATATTCATTCCGAGATGTACAGTTTGCTGATTGAAACCTATATTGAAGACTCAGTGGAAAAGTAAGTCCTATCTTTTTTTTCCTGATCATTTAACATTCCAAAGAGCTTCTGCATTTGCTAATGCAGGAAAACTTTTAACTGCATTTCTTTCAGAGTATGACACTAGGTAAAGTATTACTTCAAATAAAATGTTTTTGTTTCTGTTTTTATCTTCTTAGGCAAAGGCTTTTCAATGCTATTGAAACAATGCCCTGTGTCACAAAGAAAGCTCAATGGGCCCTAAACTGGATAAACCCACAGAGAGTAAGTCAAGTGAAATTCTGTTAAAACTTAGTCACCTTTGAAAGGTGCCATATCAGAGCTGTTCTCTAGCAGTGCCTGGTGACCTTTCCAAGCAAAACTAAGATCTAGGCTGTTACCAATTGCACCTTGTACTCCAGAGATTTAAATTCCTTAGGCTCCCAACTATTTTCCTTAAAGAAAACAGCTTTCCATAAAATTGTGTAAATTAAGATTTTATCATTTACTTATTTTTTCATGCTTATGTTTTGAAATGTAATATTTCAGCCCGACAATTCCAGATACAAACATAAGAACTTTATTTCAGCAAGTCTACAATATGACTGATTATTGTTTTTTATTTTTGTAGGCATCTTATGGTGAGAGAATAGTTGCCTTTGCTGCTGTAGAAGGAATCTTTTTCTCTGGTTCTTTTGCTGCCATTTTCTGGCTGAAAAAGCGAGGAAAGATGCCAGGGCTTACCTTCTCAAATGAGCTCATTAGCCGTGATGAGGTCTGTAGTCATGCTTGATATTTTGATGAAAGTGCACACGCTAGTGTTAATTTTGAAAAGGTTGACAAGAATTTTCCAAAGTCTAAATGACAGAAGATTAGAATGTGTATTACTTAAAATGTCAGGAACTGTAAGCCACCCTGAAAAGCTTTAAACAATGGCAATGTTTCTTATTTTTGTGAAACAGAGTACAGTAAAAACCAGCCTAAGATTTTCAATAGGTTCTTATTTTACAAAAATGACAGGGCAATGCTGAAAATACAGAAAAAAGAATTGAGTCCAGGTTTTAGTCAGAAAAATTTAAAGAATAAAAATTGTTACAGTATTTTATAGACCCTGTAGCATAAAAGTGCTAGTACTTTAATGGAAAGATAAATTTGATGCATGGTTATCACTGTATCCTAGATAATTATTTAATACAGTAATATACCATATTCCAAGCCCCAGGATTTCAATTCCCATTGAAAACAGTTTTTCAGTTCCGTGCCCAGAGTTCATGGGAAACCATCAGTAACAATTTTTTGGTTCCGTGAAAATTCATGGGAACCCATCCCCTAAATGTTTTAAATTTTTCTTAGTCATCTGTTTTTTCTTGGTGCTGGAAGTCATAAACCAGTAATGTATAATGCTTTTTTGGAATGATTAAAGATGGAACTGATAGATGCTAAACATTTCAGTTGCATGTTTGAGTTGTAACTAAAGAATAATGCTCTACTAGTTAAGTATCGTTGTGGTTCTGTGTGAGAAAACAAATTCTGTAAGTGGATCCCTAAGGCTGAAAATGGCACTTGGGAACTATTTTTTGGTTCTGTTATTTCAAGGTCACGGTACCGGAAACTTTCGTTACCATGAAATCCTAGGGCGTGATATTCCATATGACATATGCCCTGTAGTAGTTATCTGTGCTGATGGCTAGTGCCCCTATCCCCTATCAAATTAAGAACCTAAGTAGCCTAAAATCCTGCTAATTAATACCATTTCTATAAGAACCTATTTAGGCTAAATTGTAAAAATCTAGGTTCCTTATACACAGGGTTTTACTGTATTGTCTTATTGTATTGGTTAATATACTTCAGATTTCTAACAAGTGACATTTTTTTGCAATTATGAACTAATAGATCTGAAAATATGGCAAAAATATATGATTGTGATCTGTAACACAGGGTCTTCATTGTGACTTTGCCTGCTTGATGTTCACATACCTCAAAAACAAGCCATCTGAAGAAAGGATCAAAGAAATCATCAAGGATGCTGTTGTCATTGAGCAAGAGTTTCTCACAGAAGCCCTCCCTGTAAAACTCATTGGAATGAACCACAACCTTATGAAGCAGTATATTGAATTTGTAGCTGACAGACTTCTGGTTGCTCTTAAATGCTCCAAGGTAAAAATAGCTTATGTTTGCCTGATTCTTTACCTTCTTGTCAAAATATTTTAAAGGTGTTTTGTCCAAGTAAAAGTGACCAAAAGCTTTAGGGAGTTAATGCCTTAGTCAAATCAAAGTGCAACATTCCCTCCCTACATGTATATAAGCATTGATTTGTTCTAATTCTCCATTTAATCCCAAGTCAAACAGGTGTTTAAATACCCCATCATAGGTCCATTTTAGGTCATCAAATGCCCCCATCATGAAAAAAACCTATTTAACTCTTATACTTTTGCCAGAGCAAAGCTTATGTGATGCTTTGCTTTTAGTCAAAATCTTTACCTTATCTGAACTCTGCTACTGTGATTATTTATCAAGCTGCGTGCAAGTACACCCTAGTTAAAATTTATCTTCAGTATGAACAGATTAATTTTTACAAGGGCAGGGTCATATTATGGGAAGTTACTAGAGTTACAAATATTATTCTTTTTATTTTGATAGGTCTACAATGTTCAGAATCCATTTGATTTCATGGAGAACATTTCCTTGGAAGGAAAAACAAATTTCTTTGAGAAGAGAGTAGCAGAATATCAGAAGTCAGGAGTAATGAGCAGAAAGTCATCTACTACATCAGAACATGTATTCAAAACAGATGAAAATTTCTAAACCTATTTCGTGTATACCATAAAAATGGAGAGAGAATTCTTTTTAAAAAAACTTACCAGAAATTTGAACAGAATCACATGCTTACATTGAGGTTGTACATATTTCCTACTGTTGTCAACATTGCATGAATCAGTTAGACTGTTTTTTTTTTAGCACCTAAAATCCTTTTTATTACTATTTTTAAAGTTACTTTACATATTTTTTTTTATCATTGTACAGTTTACATCTCAGTATGAAATAGTTAGCCTTTCGGTTTCATTAAACAAAGTTTTAACTAAAGTTGTGGTTAGTCGCTGTCATCTTGCATAACCAGATAATACAATGTGAATGAAATTGGCTTACTAACATAATATAAAAGCTTAGTTTTTAGGGTTTAACTAAAAGAGGTGCAGTCTTCAATTCATGCCTTGGGTAAATCAGATCGTAATATCATCGTCATACATCATGATCAACTGCAAAAATTCTGTCTTCAGCGGCAAACTTCTACTAGCTTTCTTCTACTGCTGTAGGAGAACAAAGATCAATAACTAAGCTGACCAAAACCGTACACAAGAACTGTAAACAGCGTCACTGGCCCAGTGAGCACCTCTGTCGGGATAGGGGATTCCCTGACCTGCTCCGGGCTCAGTTGTTAGGTAAGAAAACGCGCGGGGGCTGAGGAGAGAGACTTTTTGTCCTTTTCCCGCCGCTGTTACATAGTTATATAGGCATCCCCTTTTCATATTACCTTGGCGATTTGGATAAGGGTTACAGTAGACTTGCTACAAGTCGGCCTCTCATAAGTTTTAAGCAAGCGAAGCGAACGAGAAAAAGCGAGCTTCAACGAGGTGGAGCAGCGACCAAGAGACCGACGGAATCGCGAGGTCACAGAAAAACTAACCAGGAAAAAAATTCAAAGGACTTTTAGAAAGTCTAGGGTTGCAGGGGATACCCATGTCACGGTTTTGGGAATGAGGATGCCCATATTACTTGACATCGCTGTCAACTTTTCCAGATCACGCGCGTCTTACTGCTTATAATTTTATTCCTGTTTTTATTTGTCACGTTAAACCCACTCCCACGCGTGAGGACACACGTCCCACGCAAGCGTTTTTTAGTACCGAATTTTGACAAAATGTGTAGAAAACGTTTACAGCTACGCTGTAACCGTGATTTTTAAAATATTAAAATAAAGTTATACTGTGTACCTATACTGATAGACAAATTTTGCGCCGTGACCTTATTTCTTAATATCACTGCAGAACATTCTCTATTACTTGCCACTACCGCATAATACGGTGGTAGTCGCCGTAGCGCCGCGGTCAAGTAATTTAGAAATAAAAAAAAAAGTAGAAGAAAAGGGAAACTCACCCAAGTAAAATTAAAAGATTAAATTTTCAGGTATGTAATCGTGTTCGACAGGCTCTCTCCTGGGTAGTCTCAGGATCGCCTCTTGCTGCAGCCTCATATCGGCGGCTGGGTGAAGAACTTCTCGATCTTCATCCTCGTCAGCTTGTTCATGTCGTTGATCGTCGAAAATCTGGAACGTCAACATAGCACCCAAAGCAACGCCAATTAAACCCCCAAAAAGTGCACTCCAGAAAAAATATTTGAAGGAAACCATATTATTTGTCGCTCTAGTAGTGCCTCGTAAGATCTCAGTAGGATTTGTGCCATTCACTTTCTTTATTGGAAGATGAAGATGAGGGGTCGGGGATCGAGGATCGCTAAAAAATAATTAAATATAAGAAATTTAAGTATATACTTCCACGTTAATTTTTGCAGAAGACGCACTTCAATGAGCCACCAAAATGAGCAAAGCACGGTCAATTTGGGAACAAGCGCCTACTAATTAAAGAAGTGTGCTGTGATGGTGTTAAAATTACTGTCTTTTTTTTCGCAAACCCGAAATAGGAGGTAGCGGATTGAATCCATGTTGGTCAATGTCTGCCAGATTTTTAGTACGAGTGAGGGATATTTGTGTTACAATGAAGTCATCTCACAGTTCGAAGAACCGTTTTATTTACTCATATCACCATTAGAATCCCATGCATCAACCCCGTCGAAGAGCATAACTGCCTAGCCTGTGTACAGACGCCCCCTTCCCTCTGTACACAGGCTACCGTATAACTGCCACGGCTGCCTCGGGGTAACTGCAGGAAATAGTTCTGTCGTCAAAGGTGCTGGTCACGGAGTGTTAGTTACTTTTTCGTTGGGAGCACTAAACAAGTGTTAAATGTCATAATGTAAATACTCAAAACATCACCGGCATAAAAAAAAAAAAAGAGATAAGAAAGAGTAACATGTTGAAATCTAAACTGGTATCAACACTCCGTTGAAGTCCAACTTTTCCTCGAGGGCCAGGGTCGAGGGTTTTTAGTCGAGGGTCGATTATCATGCCGCCGGAAGGGTACATTTTTGTTGTTATTCAGTACTGTCATACAGATTAGCCTGGGTAGCAAGCGTTTCCAATCGAGTTATTCCTTTTTTGCTCTCGTCCCAACTTTGTCGACGATTTCGCACGGAAACGCTTGTCACGCAGGCTACATGCTGAGATTAGCGATAAAATTAAACAAAAATACACTAAAAATAAACGTAATTCTGACAGACTAGAGAACTTAAAGCGCTTCCTTTTTCTGCATCAAAAATTCACCCTCATTGAGCTTCGGAGTAGCCTGAATTTCAGACGATTACTTCGAGGAGTAGTTTATTTAATGTAGTGCTTAGTACAGTACAGATAAAATGGGATATGTTCGGTAAAATTTACCCACAGTCTGCAGCCCACATCACCACGATCCACGGGTGTCTTACAATTCTTCAGTTTACCGATCCCCGATCACTCGTCCTCGATCCTCGATCCTCTGATTTCCGATTCCCGATTTTTCCTTTCCAGTTAAGCAACTGTTTATATTTTACTGTTTATATAGTTTTGCTGGGCTAGAACATGACACAGACAGACACGGTCGCTGACCAAAAGGATCGCGGCCTCTGGGAACGAGATTGGACACGGTGCAGATCAGGGCGGATAAAGGTTGGGCGGTGAAACGAGCGCTCCGCTCTTCATTGAATGTGTGATGCGGAGTAGGACTGGCACGAGCGCTCTTTCCGCGCTTCCGGTGCGCTTGAAGGCCGGCAAAATTTTCCTTTTTGCAAACCGGAAATCCTATTTTCTTTCTGTAATTTCAGGCTACAATGTTAAATAGATGAATTCGTTTCATAACAATATCAATAAACAGTTTCATATGTTTGTGTCTGTACGTCTATAGGTCAAACTTGTTGGTCGTATAATGCCAAAATTTGAGTTTAATTTGAAAGTGTTGAATACCTCCTCCTTCCACTAAATATCACCTAATCGTCTTTCACCGTTTCGTTTGCAAAAGCTTAACACTTCTTAACCTCAATTTTTACATATGTTAAAGGGGGATAAATTTTATATAACATAACAAAAAATTAGATTGATATATATTGATATAGTGGCGTTGTACTTCTTCAAACTTTGCTTCTCGTTTGCAACGCGACATGGCGATTCGCGCAATGCGTTGCAAATCCGGTAACCGCATGTAAACAAAATTTATTGAGGTTAGTTGTAAGGTTTTTTCTCCGTTTTTCTCTCTAAAACAAAACTAGGTAAACAGTAAAAACTGAGGGGAAACTAATTTTGAAGTTTCGAAGAAACAGAAAGACGTATGAGATGTTTTTTCAAAATTAAAAAGAAGGATGATGGTGATTGAAATTAGCATAATTTCACCTTGCACGAGCTGCACGCATTTATAAAATATACGTCATCTAGTTATGAAACACGATCTGCTGTCTTTTAGTTTTGCCATGGATGACATGGATGAGATTTTCCTTCGTGCTTTAGACAGTACTTAGTTGTTTTTGTTTTGGAATAACATCGACATTGGCGAGTAGCAGAACGAAAATATAATTCAGTGGTAGAGTCATGGAAGTAATAAAAGAAACCCTTTGAAAGAAATGTTTGTCTACTCCAACTAAACCTCCCGCAAAAAATAGCAATATTTGCCTCTCGGAGACAGCGTACCAGCTCAAAGGAACGAGGAAGAAGTGCAAGAAAACAAATTATCAAGGCGCCATAATTCAGTGACAGCGGCAGTGTCTTATGTACAAACCACATCGCAAGCTCCGACCGAAGTCGAAAACAAGCAACATTTCTAAACATAGTGCCAGTCCACTGCATCACACCTTTTTGCTCGGACGCGCTCGTTTCACCGCCCTACCTTTATCCGCCCTGGTGCAGATGAACAGAGGACAGATGTTATTACCCAATTTCGCCCCCAGGGTCCTCTTGTTTTCTGGAAAACGAGAAGGCCCTGGGGACGAGGTTAGACATTTCATGGATTTGGGAAAAGGACCGAAGCAATTTTTTGAGTTGGAGTGTAAAAGTCAATGATCAGGGGATGTCTGCTCCTCGGAAGCCTTGGGAAGAAGCAGGAATTAACACAAGGTCCAGTGTAGTGTCGTTTGATTCTCCATCTCGAGAACTGGACCCCCTAGATTGAATGCACTAAGCGATCGCGATTTTGGCAAAATGGAGAGTTCAACTTCGGAATCTACAAAACCTCCACCTTTGCCTCCCAGACCTCAAACACAGAGATCAAAGTTAATGGGCGATTAATGTATGGAGGGTCAAGATACGGTAAATATCTTCCACGTCAATGCAAACATTAACGTGAAGAAGTTGTGATAGCTGTAAGCATCATATTTTTGTACTTTGACATCACTTCTTTGAGAACCACGTTAAACTTCTTAGATATAGTGGCCAGAGAAAAATAATATCAAAATTCCAAGTATTTTCTTGAATGGTGACACCACTGATGCAGAAATTGGAATTAGGAATTATGTCTCTTGATGCATAAGTCTGCCCAAGAGTGAAAGAGTTTAAGAAAAATAGTTTGTAATAAAATGAGTGTATTCATTGGAAACAACTATTGACATCTTAGAGAACTGACGTATGTTTTAAAAATAGTAATAATTGAAATTTCAGGTTATGGAAGCGGTATGTATGGAGGCTATAGCGGGATGTATGGTGGTGGATTTGGGGGTGAGTACAACCAGAAGCTCATAAGGGGTTGAAACTTGTAACTCTCATATGCTTGCTATGTCCGCTGCTCGTGATTATTCATTTTCGAAAGTACCATATTTGAAACAAGAATTAAGGAAAGATAACTGACCAATCAAACTTTGTTAACGACTTAACGTAATTTTACTTTACCACATTCCCGTGCTCACTTATAAAAATGGCCAACAAACGGGAGAAGAACTCCCGAAAGCTGAGTAAGCTTTGAAAGGTTGAAACCAGGAAGCTTTCTGAAATACTGAGCAGGAAATTGGCTTACCACCTAGGCAAACATAACATAATGAAACTTTACTAAAATCTATGAAACCCATATGATGACTGTGCGACTTCTTGAAGTTGACACATCAAAAACTGATACCTCAGTGACCCTCTGCACAGTTAACTTCTGCTGCAATTAATGTGACCCTTCACGGGATTTCAGGGAATAAGGTAAATGCCTGGGCACGCTAAATTGACATGCTAAACAATAGGGAGTAGGGCTCTAGCTAGGTTTTTTGTAATGGGGGGCATTATCGTGTGTGCCGAAGGCACAACCCTTGTAGGGGGGTCTGGGGGTATCCTTCCCCAGAAAATGTTCAAATTTGGAGGCTACGAAACACTATTTACATCACTTATTATGAGATGTGTTTCTGAAAAATTGACCTTGAATAAGTGTGAAAGGGCAGTTGTTTTTAGTGCTTACAAGTGCTTATTTCCGAGGTCCTGTTAATTTGAAACACAACGTATATCCAAGCACTAGTACACTAAAAATTTCACAATACTGCATGATGTTTGGTTAACTAACCTTTTGCTTACAATTTGCACACACCATGGACCAACCAAAAACTTTGCTCCCTTGGTTGCATTTTAAAACAGATCATGCATTTCACCGTGAAGAAAACAAGGTTGAATTCCTCAAAGGACTATTTCTTGATGAAAAGCTTCCCTTCCTCCACAAAAAGAAAACTGAGCATTCTTTTGAACTTTCTCTTTCCATTTAATGATGTATTTTTAACCTTGAAATAGAGAACTTTGGGGTTAATACAACCTCATGGTGATCGCGCTGCAGCCATTTTATTGAAAATGGATATCCTTCACTAAGGTTTCCAAATATGATTAAAGTGAATTTTCAGGAGCATTGAACGCCAGTTATGCGTTTCAACCCCTTATGAGTTTCTCGTGTAACTAATATTATTATATCCATTTTGAAATCACTGGTGATCCCTGCATTCTGTTTGGCTCTCAGCAGTGTGTTTTAATCATGACTCACACTATTTTTTGTTCTGAATCACATCTGTTCTAAATTGCCTCATTCATGTTCTAAATTGCTTCATTTTTGTTTTAAATTGCAACATTTTTGCTCTATATCAAGTCATTTCTATGTGAAAAACAAAATGAGTTTTAAAAGCCTTTTTGTTTTCCACTTTTCAACAAACAAGAATTTTCCATATCTAAATGACATAAGATTAGAATGAGTAAAACTTAAAATGTCAGGAACTGTAAGCCACCCCGAAAAGTTTTAAACAATGGCAAAGTTT